>NW_028327171.1:89454843-89757874 GCF_987537825.1 Furipterus horrens
CACGATGTTACAGTTAATTTACCAACATCTGAGGACTAAGACCACCAAAAGTGTATATCTTTTTATATGTGTCATATCATCAGTCTTATACACACACACACACACACACACCCTTTTAACTACAGGATGAAAACTATAATCCATATGTAAGCAATCTCTCTTCCTCCTTAATACTCAGCTGGCATACATTCTCATGTGCACTCTCAAAGGGATCCTGGAAGGTTATTGAAGAAATCATGAGCCTCCCGATGCTCAGTTCTTGATCATCTTACTGAGAGATTCCCAACAAGATATTTAAAGTTTTTAAGTTTTAAGTTATGTTGGCTTCAAACATTCAACTTCGATTATTTACCAAGCTCACCTGAGTCTGGGTAGAAAGTACCTAAAAAAAAAATCATTATCTGGCTATTTTGTGATATAATGCAACTTTGTGCTAGTACTATCCTCATTTCTATATCTTGTTTACATGTGAATACTTTCTGTGCAATGATACAAACAAAGCCTGAATCAGGGTTCTAAGGCCTCCAACCACTTTAATTTCGGATCTTAACCAAGCTTATATACCACCTTCTTTAGAAAGTAGTCCCTGATTTCTGAAATTACGAAGCAACTGTTCCTCTTTCAGCAATTTATTTATGCCACCTTTAAAGTATCTGTCTCTTTCTGACTCTTATTTTGTACATGTGTCTTCTGTGTTTATTATAAAAAGTTATGAGCACCTCATGAAATAGAAACTCTATCTTACATAGGCCTACTTCTTAGAGCAAACTAACTCTATGAATGATCATTAAATAAATAAATGGTGTATTATTGATATTTACTCTGTAATCACATAAAACTATTCAGTTGTTAAGGTGGCTAAACAGAAAAAAATCAGCAATCAAAGCACTTATCAAAAATACTCAAGTACATTCTCAAACTACTAAGTAAAATCTATACCATATGAAAGTGGGAGCAGGACTAGGTCATTCTGCAAACATGGATCCAAACTATAAAGTGATTTTTCACTTACTTGTCTCCAAAAAACTTCCTCCAGAATTCAGCAGCATCTGCTTTCGTAATACGAAAGTTATCTCCCTGAAATTGCCCGTTGGGAAAAATTGCTTTGATTTCTGCCAGCATGTGACTGAAGATAAGGGACAGTTTTGTGAGATTTCGCCTGTGGACACAAGGGGGTAAAAAGAAGAAAAATAAATAAATATATGCTTTAAAGGTATCATATATTATAAAAAATAAAATTAGGTACACTATCAACCTAGGTCTTTGTGATTGGTCACGAACATCTAATTATGACCCTAAAACTAATGTTCATAAAAAAGTTGTATACTTAAATTCCTAACAGGCCCTTCACTTATTATTAAAGCATACAGTCATTTAACATAAACATGAACAAGATCAATTACATGAATTTAATTGAAGAGATAAGACAGTAAAAAATAGTAATCAGATATAAATGCTAAACACAAAATATAGAGTGGCTATTTTAACATGCAAGGAAAGATTCGTAATTAGAGGAGAATCTAGGAAGATAAGGAATTGTTTGACAGGTTTAAGACTTAGAATGGACAGAAGGGGAGAGCAGAAAGAGGAGAAAATACTTTGGAGAATAGGAACAACATGTACAAAAGTATAGAAGTATGAAATACAAACTTTGTGGAATGCCTACAGTTAGCATGGCTAGAGGAGGACAGAAGATGACTGGAGAAAATGGCACGAGACAGAATGAGAAAGTTTGTTTGCCTGGAACATGACATAGAGGGGCAGCTGAAATAATGAGAAAATTTTTTTTGTCAAATACACTTTCCACTCCTATAAAAAAAATCAGAGTTTCTAATGATGGGTTCCAGATATATGCATACATAAGAAGCTTCTTGAGCAATTCTAATGTACACCCCTTGTTAAGAGCTCCTGCTATAAGGAATAGGGAGCCAAAATGAATTAGACTAAGAACATGATCGAATCTGTTATAACACTATGAGAAAATGTTTTGGAATTAAGGGAAATGCAGGTTGAGGCATCTGAAGGCTGGGGGAGGCGGGCTGCAACAATTATTTTAGGACTAAAAGGAAATATAGAGGAAAATTAATAGTAAAACCCTACAATGTTTCAACATGACTTAAGACATTAAAAGTTTTGATTCTTTTTCCTCATCTTTACTCTTGTCCTTGTGTTTAATGATTCTCAAATAATAGGCAAAAAAACAAAAAACAAAAAACATGTTAGGTACCAAACATCAAATAATATACACCTGTCAAAAGTCAATGGGTTTCATTCTTTCTGAAATATTAAAAAAAAAAAAAAAAATATATATATATATATATATATATATACTTCTTATATAATATGAATAGAGGATAAATGAATATACTAGTTATAAAAAGTGAAAAAGACTGAAAAGGAAACAATCAAGTACAAAGTAAACTACATCTCAATAGATTCATCTCTATTAGAAAACCAGATAGAAGCAAACACAGGAAGGCTGTCAAGTTGAGACAGGGAAGTATGGCCCAAATGAAAGAACAGATCAAACTCCAAAAAAAGAACTAACTGAAAAGGAGATAGCCAACCTGTCAGATGCAGAGTTCAAAACACTGGTACTAAAGATGCTCAGGAATTATTGATTATGGCCACAAAATAAAGGAAGAACAGAAGGGTATACAGAATGAAATAAAAAAAAGATATACAGGGAAAAAACAGTGATGAGAAGAAAGCTGGGATTCAAAACAACAATTTGGAACAAAGAAGAAACAAGCATTCAACCAGAACAAAATGAAGAAACAAGAATTCAAAAAAATGAGGAGAGTTTAAGAAGACTCTATGAACATTAAAATGACAACAAACTCACAACTATCAACTACTGAATCTGAAAAATAAAAACAGAAGCATACTAAGCAAACAACCAGAACAGGAACAGAATCATAGGTATGAGGATCTATTGGAAGATTATCAGCTGAGAGGGGCGTGGGATAGAAAGGGGGACATTTTGCAGGGATTAAGAAGCATAATTGGTAGGAACAAACTTGTCTTGGGGATGCTAGGAATAGTGTAGGAAAGGGTGAAGTTAAAGAGCTTACATGAACAATACATGGATATGAACAAAGGGGGGATTGCTAGAGGGAAGGGGAGGTAACAAGAAGAGGGGGGCAAAAGGAAAAAATTGGGACAACTGTAATAGCATAATCAATAAAATATACCAGAAAAAAAATATTGGGGGTCAGGGGGTAAGATCCAGGCAGAAATGAAGGTTCCATTAAGTGAAATAAAGAAAAATCTAGAGGGAACCAATAGTGACTGGGATGAAGCCAAGAATCAAATCAATGATTTGGAACATAAGGAAGAAAGAAGCATTCAATCAAAACCGCAATAAAAAATCATTAAAAAAAAAAACAAACCAACAACAATAGGCTAAGTAGTCCTGAGACATCTCCAAACGTACCAATATCTGAATCATAGGGGTGCCAAAAGAAGAGGAAGAGCAAGAAATTGAAAAATTTTGGAAGAAATAATGAAAGAAAACTTCTCTAATATGGCGAAGGAAATAGACATACAAATCGAGAAGCACAGCGAGTCCCAAGCAAGTTGGACCCAAAGAGGACCACATCAAGATAAAAAAAAAAAAAAAAAAAGAAAACCAAATACATGCCAATTTCCATAACCTTTGTATCTATGAGAGGATTTATGGAAAAGAAGGGTCAGAACTTAGACCTTATTTCTGTGCTTGACTGGCAACAAAAAACAATCTGCAAAATCATTACCATTATGTATAATCTTCCATCATTTGCTTAGATACAGCCACACTTCCGTACAACAGACTATTCAAATGTAAAACTTCTTTAATTAGCTGAATCTTTCATCTTCTCCTTTATGTCAACACATCCTCATTTAGATGATGGTAGACATAAGAAATTCAAGTTTTAGGAAATGAAAAATAAACTGCTAAACTATATCAAAGGAAAGAATTTTGGCCAATACAAACAGCAACTGACTTTTGAAATTTGAGTATAAGGAAAAAAATAAAGTCACTTTAGAAAATCTGCACTAAATTTATATCTATAATTAGGCAAAGGGCTAATTTTCTACTGAACTTCCATTCCAATTGATACATTTAGAAGAAAATGAAAAATCAAGATGGCTATAATTAGTGTGAACCAACTGTTCCATATTTTCTGAATTGGTTGCTCTGTCTCCCTGTTTCTTTGTTCTTTAATCATATCCAAATGGTTTCCATTTTTATTTGTTAAGATCTAAAGTCTGACGCACAATGCCAATGATTACCTATTTTGGATATTTGACCCACTGGCTTTGTAGACACTAAACTTTAGAACAGAAATAGTAACATTGTATCTTTATAATTTATAATCCAGAAACTCTAGTAATCACTAGTACGTATATGTCTAATCACTGTTTAACAGTAAAATATGTGTATACTTCAATTTTCTTGATGCTGAAAGTGAGTCACTACATTTTTATTTTACTTTTTGAATACAAAGGCAATGGAAGTGAACTTTGCCTTTAGTCTCTAAAAAAACTAAAATTCAAGTTGTTAAATATACAGTATGTGAATGCAAAAGTTTCGTGTTACCTTATTTTTCACATATTAACAGACTATATTTATATGTCTTTCATATCTAGCTTTTAAATAGACATATACACCATACACATGTGAATGATCATTTTGGAAATCAATTATTTAAAAGACTGATTTAACAACTGTAATTGAACAATAAAATAAAATAAATAAAAACTAAATAAAAGACTGATTTATAGAGCTTGCAAATCAACACCAAGGTATGAAAAAAACTGACAGATAATTCTATTATCTAATGTCATTTAAATTTCTTATCAGAGAAAATACGTTTTCTTTTTTATATAATTGTGTGGGTTTCCTTTTGTTTGTTTACTATATTTTGTTATACATTATGTGCTTTCTTTAATTCTCCACCCTTCTCTGCACCCTTAGATATCCATTTAAAAAAAAAAAACCCTCCCATTTTGAAAGCAAGTTCCAAGAACACAGTCATCTCTAACTAGTGGAAAGAAGGGTGACAACTATACATCTTCTTTGTAGTTGAAATGTTTTTTCCTATTATAAAACTTTTCCATGTTGGCCAATTCTCCCTTGATTACCTCTCATCACAAGACCAATAATAATGACTGCTTAATAAAGATTTGATGCTTACTAATTAAGAATGTTTACATCACTAAAACTCCCTCCCCTAACAATGAAAAACATAAAATTTTGTCTACAAAGACACAATCTTATAATTATAAATTTAATTAATTTTACAAGGAATTTTGCAACACTTTCATTTTCAGTGTAAGAGCTACTTTATTTTGACTAGCATATATTTCCCATTAATCATCAGAAGCTAAGTCCTTTTTAAAAATTTATTGTATGAGATTTTGTTTATAAGAAATAATTATGAATTAAAAGTATTTTGATATACCAGGTAATCAAAAATAGCTTCCAGATTTCAATAGTTGGTAAACCAGTAAAGATGTTAATATTAGAGGAGCCTTGAAGAAAAGGAAAGAAAAAAAGAGTAAAAATAGAGGAGAAAGAAGAGAAAGAAAGCTAGCTGCATTAAAATTTAAATAATAAAATAAAAAAAGTATGAGTAATGTAAAAGCAATGTCAAGAATATCACCTAAGGAGCAAAGTACCTATTTTATTTTGGATTCAATCACCTAACACTATATTTCTTTAAAATGGTATGAATCAATTTTTTCCAAAAATCAAGTTACATTACTGCATAGAATGTAAGGCTGAACCAGAGTTGATTAGCATGACTATTGAATGACAGCTTCACTGTTCATAAATAACTCTTTGAAGCTTAAAGAGCTACAGCCACTATCAGAAGGAGACTGGAGGTGCACAAGTTTTGATGTAGAATGACACGATCCTACCCTTAATAAATGTATCACATAATGTGGGATAAAAAGGCATGAATAGATTATTATGATACAATATGGTGGGGGCAATGCAACAACTATAGCCATCTTGATGTAATAAATTAGGTCTGAAAAATAAAAAAATAAATCAAGATTCAATTAGTAGGCTCCACTAAAACATCGGGGGAGCAAAAAAATCTAATCTAGTTAAATTGAATGTAGTTTTTGCATTTTCTCCATTCAAAAAAACAGGTGTGTGTCACAAATCAAAGAAAAATTAAAAGCTTTAAATGCTCAATTAGTGAAAAACTTTAAATGACACTTCATATCAGTGAAGTACAAGGTTTATAAGAATGTACTATTGGGGAGATGGAAAAAGGGGAGACCATTTTTTAATAAAAAAAAATTTAAACTCAATGCTCATATTTAAAAGCTAGAACTTGTTCTTCTTAATCTTTACAAGGTGAAACAAATTCATCCTATAAAGAAAGTCAAGACATAAAGAATACAAACAGGACTTCTGCCCAAGATGGAGGCCTGGACTGACACACTCCATCTCCCTCCAAACTAAGAAGGAATACATCTACTGCAAAACCAAAAAAAAACCCAGAAGTTCCAGAAAATAAAGCTACAAGGAAGTCCAACGTATGAAGTTATAAAGAAGTGGTGCTTGTCCGGAAGGGTAGGAGGGGCGAAGCCAGGGTGGAGAGGTCAAGCTGTGCTGGTGGCGGCAGCTACAGCAACAGCAGTGAGATGGCTGTAAGCACAGACACCTGTATATAAAAAGAGGCAAGAAACACCTAGGGAATACCCCCAGCTGCAGACCAGACCCGTCAGCTCGCGATTCCAACACCGGGAAAGGCAGATCCCCATTGCCTCAAACTGTGAAGGCCGGAGGGGGTGGGGATGGAAGAAGAAGCTCCTGGTCTCTCAGCAGAGCCTAAAGGGCAAGAGTCCATCTTGGACTCCAGCCCCCACACAAAACGCCACAGGGTGGTGAGAAGGGTCACCCAGTAGTGAGGAGTGCAAGGGGCTCTGCCCCCTATAGCATAGGAGGTGTGACAGCCCTGCCCAGGAAGCAAAGGAAACACAAAACTGTCAGGATGGCACAGATCACGATAGAGATCCCGGTGACACAGCTGACCAGACAACAAATATCTAATCTAACAAAGCAGCAGGTAGGAAATCTTTCTGAGGCTCAGTTCAGAGCTTTGATTATAAGAATGCTTACAGACCTGACAGCAAATCTTAAACAAGACGGGGAAGGAATGAGGGCTAGTCCTATTGAAATGAACAAAAACACATATGAAACTAGTGGTGAGGGAAAGAAAACCAGGGATCAAATCAACAAATCGGAACACAAGGTAGGAACAAACAGTCAACTAGTGCAGAAAAAGGAAATGAAAAGTGATAATGAAGAGAGGCTCAGAAACCTATGGGACAGCTATAAGCGGGCCAACATCTGAATCATAGGGTTGCCAGAAGATGAAGAACAAGAACTTGAAAAATTATGTGAAAAAATAATGAAGCAGAACTTCCCAAACTTGGGGAAGGAAATAGACTTACAGGTCCAGGAAGCACAGAGAGTTCCAAAAAATCTGGATCCAGGGAGAACCACATCAAGATTAGAATCAAAATGTCAAAAATTAAGGATAAAGAGGGAATCTTAAAAGCAGCAAGAGAGAAGAAGAGAATTACGTACAAAGGGGTCCCAATAAGACTTTCAGCTGATTTCTCAAAAGAAACTCTGCAGGCAAGACGGGACTGGCAAGAAATATTCAAAGTAATGAAATGCAAAAACCTACAACCACGATTACTCTATCCAGCGAAGCTGTCATTCAGAATAAAAGGGCAGAGAAAGTGCTTCCAGGACAAAGTAAAACTGAATGAGTTCATCAGATCCAAACCACTGTTAAATGAAATGGTAAAAGGACTTGTTTAGGAGAAAGAGGATCAAAACTATGAACATTAAAATGAAAACTGTATTATAACAACCAACAACAGAAGCTAGGGAACCAAAACAAAGGCAAACTAAGTAGGCAACAGAGTGGTAAAAGAATTATAGGTATGGGGAACATATTGGAGGAAGGTCAGCTGGGAGGGGGAAGGTGGGAAAGGGAGGGAGATGGTACAGGAATTAAGAAACATAGTAGGAGGAAGCGGAGTAGACAGGAAGATGTTGAGAAGAACTATATGCACAACCAATGGGCATGGACTAAGGTGGGGGGGACAACTGGAGGGAGGAAAACAAAGGGAAAAGAAAATGGGACAACTGTAACAGCATGATCTATAAAGCATATTAAAAAGCATACAAACAGTGGCATTCAAAATGAGACTCACATCCAGTTAAAGAACAATTTCCATTCACTGACTTTCTGATGTAGTGGCCTCCAAGATAGGTAAACAGAGTTAATTCCCACTGTTTTTTGACCTTGGGAACATTATAGTTCCTAAGAATTTGAGGGGACTAGGCTGATGAAAGACTTGTCTGTCATTTCTCCCTCTTGGGAATAGATTTTTTAAGACAGATTCTGAAAGTCTTAAATAGAGGTGGATCTTACCCATTCCCTTGCCGAAATACTTTTAAGTTTTCAATACCTTTAAGGGAACTATGAAGCACATCTTAAAAGTCCAAATACCAACAAAGACTCAGAGTCTACCCCAAGTCGTAAGAGAAATCAGGCATGTGTGCAGAAAAGATCTAATGTAAGTCGCAGGCAGGATGACAATTTTTCAAGTTGCTCCATATTACCTCATAGAAATTAAACTGCTCACTTAAAAAGGAATTTAGTGAACCATGTCAGTAAAAAACCTTCACTAAAATAGGTAACCAATAAAGATCTTTTCCCTTTGTTAAAGAAAACATAATACATCAGTAACATGGCTAGGGAGGCAAAGTCCTAAAATTGGGGATGGGAAAGATGATTCCTGATCTCTCTGTAGGGCACTCTAGAACATGAGGCCAACAAAGGTCTATTAATAGCAGGAAGCTATCCCTCAAAGTAAGGATGTTTCTTTCTACAACAAATAATTTTAAATGGATAATTTACAAATGCCTTACTTAAACATAACTCAACCATGAAACATGCCTATAATGTTCAACTGTAGTATCCTTTGATAAGTTCTCATGAGATATTCAAGGGACAGTCTGCTTTATTTATCAACCATGCTATATTAAAGAGTTTGACCCTGAAGTTTGATAGTATTTGGTTCATATCCTTACTCTGCTGATAGTCTTGAATAAGCTACTTAATCTGTCTGCATGTATCAGCTTCTTTATATCTAAAAATTTTAATAAAAATGCCTATCTCACAGAGTTGTTGTGAGAAGGCAAGTAGGTACAGCCAAACATATCTACTTTTAAACACTTAACAAATGACTTACTATTATTATTAATTTTACCTACCACTTCTGTTTAAAAGTATAAATATTAATCATAGTAGTCTTCCCGCTTTTTCTCATGTAATACTGTTGTCCATTAACCTGAAAGCCATCTTAATAAGGCAAAATCATCATCCTCACCTTATTAAGATCACCAATTGTTATGGTGACCTTTCAAAATTCCATAATGGGCAAGTATTTTATTCATCCATTTAGCCATTTATTCTGCAAATCTTGGTTGTCTATTATATAATAGGCTCGATCTAGGCACTGATGATACAAAGATGAAGATGATACAATCTTACTCTTAATAAATGTAAGGGGCTTAGAGATCTCCCAAGGTAGAGAAGATTGTGAGAATAAAACTGAGATCAAACCAGAACAAAGGTGGTAATCTGTAAGAACAGTATATAATTTCTGGAATGATGTAGTTCGGACCAGAATGTGGCCTTGAATTGGGTAGGCAGAGTAAAGGTGAATTAGGCTAGGAATCAGAATGGGGCCATGTAAATTTTAAAATCTATGATTATGACAGTAGTTTGCATAAAGAAAAGGACTACATACAGTAAATCTTATCTCAATATATTCAATAAACCTTAATTTTTAAAATGCCAGTTATTTTAACTTTGTGGCAATGCCAAAGTAAGATTAAAAACATCCATTTGATGATTTCAACAAATAGTTTTATATAGAAAACTTATTATGATATGATTGCTTGTACCTTTATCTGGTTTAAAGGTTAATAATATCTACTTCAATCAAGAAAACTCTTTTGGCTTTAGTATTAGAGGTCTTTTCAGTAAACCTAATTTGTAACAAGTATCCCTTTGTAAAATAAATCTTAAAAATGGAAACTAGTCTATTACTTGAAAGAGAAAAGAAAAAACCCTCTTCTACATTTCTTTTTATTAAGATAAAATATAATTAAAGTTCTGTGAGCTAAATAGAAAGTCACCATTGCTATAAAATTCATATAGAAGCAACCAGAATATAGTAGAACTTTCTCTTTTTTTTTTTTTATTTGAAATGTTAGAAGTTCAATCTATACTCTTATAACCTGGGATAATTTGATAAAAGAAATGTTTCCCCAACAAACAAAACAAACTTGACCTGGAAACAACAACATTATTTTTAAAATTAGATTAACTTTTTCTCTTTGCAATTCCCAATAGGTCACCATTTAATTGTTTTATCATACTTGACACTTCAAAGATGGCTTTTGTTTGTTTTTACTCAATGGAATATAGTAAAAAATTCTCCTAAAATATTTTCTTGAAGGATTTCTACCATCTGTGGGAACAAGCTACCTTTCCACAACTTCTCATATCACTTCTCTGTGCTCCCCTCAAACTGTATGAATGGTTGCTTTTCCTGATCCACACGTTGGGTTAACCCATCTCTTCCTCCTCTCTAATACAAAGTTCCATGCCTCAGCCTGTTAACTTTCATCTGCACCAGCTTTGTCAAGGTATTCCCATAGTATCTTTCCCAGTCCCTTCCCAGAGATGTTACCTATCAGGCTCTTATAATGCCACATAACTTCTGCCATTTCACATCACCTGCCACAGCACAAGGCTTCTCCAAAGAGCACCGTGGTTATCTTATATACATACTGCATTTAACTTCTATTAGAGCAAAAGTCTTTGCTGAAGGAGAAAGCGTTTTATTTTACCTGTGACAGCTTTTCACACATCATAGATAGCCAATAAGTGTTAATTTCAAGAACAATGAAAATATTTAAAGAACTATAAATAAGAATTTCCTGACCCCAAAACAGCACTAACAAATACATAGATAGGAACAGTATATAAAAACAGTTTACAGAACTACATAAACAGTAAGGCATCAATTTGTTAAACCTTGGTGAAAAGTAATTTTAACAAAAGTCATATAAATAGAGAATTAAAAATTTGGGACTTGGCTCTAAATCCCCCCCCCCAAAAAAAAGCCAATACAGTACCAGCAAGTTAAAGGAAATTACCTAATGCTATAGTCCCCATGAGCAGTTTCCAGAAACTCAAATAAACTGAACAAATTTGTCATACTTCTCAAGGAAGCATGAGATAGTTTTCCATCACACTATCTGTTCCCTGAAAGTTACTTCCTCCTTGTGGCTTTGGAAATTTTCCTTATTGATACCTTTTTCCCACTTCAACCCTGCTCTCTTGGAGCAGAGGAAGTAAAAGACAAATGAGCCACAGGAGCAGGAAAGAGATGGCTCGTCTCTCCGTGCTCATACTGTATGTTCCTAATGGAAGAAAATGAAAATCATGGCATCGATTCCATTCATTCCCCTAGAGTTAAAGTTATCTTTATTTATATGGTTGGAGCAAATATAAAAATAAAAGCAAGCACAATTTTGCCAAGCAATTCTCATTCATTTTTGGTATAATCTGATACAGATACTATGTCCTAATGTTTTGTGTGTGTGTGCATGTGCATGTGTGCACTGTCAAAGGTGAAGTAAGAAAAGGAGGATAATAAATAGTATGCCATTATACTCTTCATTCGATAAAAAATTAATATCAAATTACAGGTAAGTAGAAAAAATATATAGGCTACAGACAAAAATACAAACAGTAGTAATCTCTACTACTAGTTTATAAATAATTTTCTCTTTATTTTTTTTCTTTAAATTTTTCTATTTTCAACAAAAAACAAAAACATCATTAAAAGCTGTTATATTGATTTTTCTCAATAGGCAAACCTACAATGTGCCTATAGTACAGTGACTAGATTTCCAGACGCCACTATCCCAGTCCTCTGATAGGCCCCACTGATACCAGATCACTTTGGCTTTCTAGTCGAGAAGGCATCTCTGGTATAGTCGCCCAAACCATTTGCTTGACCACTAACCCCAGTTTTCTAAAAAGTATCAGCCCTTCCCCCATAGTACATTCACCAATGGAGCACTAGTATTTTTCTAAATCCTTCCCCTGAAGGACTCAATTATAATTTCACATTTTTAGACTAAAAAGCAGGGAATACAAAGGTCAAACAGTCCAGGAACTGCTCAAATAAAATGAGGGGTCCAATTCTAATTAAAGAGTTTATCTCCTGCTTTTATAATAGTCCCCTAAAAAAGTGACTCAAATTAAATTATTTTGGGGACCAAGAAAAACCCTGATGGTTACACAGATAAATTAGCACATTACATATATTCTTTATCATACAACAGCATAAAATACATGTCTAGTCACATATGACCAAAGGATTAAATTACCCACATCTCTTCTTCAGCTTACCAGATATACGACATGCATGTATGACATTGGTTCAAGAGAAAGGAGTAATTTAGATATCTATAGCCCCACAGAGCAAGGCTATTTTTTTTTTTTTTAAGCAGTAAGACTAAATGGGATTTGTTTTCTTTCAAAATGGAAAACAAAAAGGTAAAGCAATCATAGAAAGTCGTGGCTGTAATAATTTTCCAGTTCTTAGCAGTAAAATTTTCTTAGACCACTGCAAAATCTTAAATGTTCTAAATACAGCAACAACAAATATATATATTTTTTAATTGGTCTAAGATTTTCTTAAACTGGCCAAAGTTAAACCAGATATAACTTTATTATGTAGCTTAATGGTGGTTATAGGACCTTCTAGAAAACTGGTTTCTACACTTCCAACAATAAGGCTCATTAAGGAAGTTCGGTAATAGAGTGGAAGAAAATGTGGCACTACCAGCGTAGGGTTCTAGGCAAGAGTTAACCTGTCTCATTACTCTATAATATGAAAATAAGCTGAAAGCTTCTCTTATCCAAAGTTTTTCCTCTACAAAATGAGGTGACTGTGTACCTAAGTTCTTAGCAGTAAGTTCTGAGGTCCCCTGTCATTGTGTGGTGCTATCATCATTTTTATTCTGGCCAATAGAAGGTGATTAGATAACTCTGCCACTAAAAAGTCCATGTGCTTCAGGCAAAAACTATGAATCCATCTCCCATCATGCAACTAATACGTAAGTACAACATGCTATATAACGTTTTTAGTTTACAGATATCCCTTAACGTACATCAGTATAAAAACTCATTAGTATTATTTGAAAGCCTGATTTTTATTTTGTTCTTTACCATAATAGGAACCGCACATTTCTTTTTTTTTTTCTTTGTTCAACAAAGAAAACTCCTTGAATAACACTGGCTCTGAAAACAAAAAAAAAACAAACAAAACCCACAAAGCAGCAGAAATAACTAACTAACTAAATAAAAGGCAATTTAAAAGTTCTGTGTTTCGTATTATTGAATAACAAACACTGGAATATTGAAACCACATGAAAAATGTGGACTACCAGAACAGAGTATCCCCATTGGGAAACTTATAGTTTAAAAAGTCGGCTTTATTTATTTGTTCTTGGTAAGGAAATGTGTTAATTTATGTAGTAGGCTAGAATAATATCAGGTGTAAGAATTTTAACTTTCATCTCAACCAAGAGTTTAGAAATATCCAAATTTTGGGAGACTGTTATGTTTACTATATAATGCCTGATCAATAATATGAATCAAATCCCTTAACTATTTCAGTATGATTGCAAATGGAATAACCCCCATGTCAATAAAACCACCCTCCCATATTGGCTTTGAAGTAGAAAGACAAATGTATCTTATCAGCCTAAACCCTGAAGGCAGTGTATTAAAAAGCCTCAGCTCTAGAGTCAAACCTACATAAACCGGAGCTTAAACCACTTAGCAACTGAATAACTGTGGGTATTAAGTTAACCTCTCTCAGGCTCAGTTTCCTCCTCCCCTCCCAAAAGTATGAGTGACACCAGTACTCATCTCCAAGGGCTTGCAGAGGATTATAGCTGGCCAAAAGCCTTTCTCCGCTCTTCTCATCAGTGTCCATTTCCTTTCCCCTTGTACATGAGCTAGGCTGTGCCTTGCTCTGATCCACAATGTGGTAGAAATGATGCTCTGTAAATTTTGAGGCTAGGCCTTATGAGATCTGCAGTTTCGACCTTTACATCATGGAAAACACCCTTGGAATTTAACCACCATGTTGTGAGGAAACCCAAACAGTCATGCAAGAAAGGCTCCAGTGAGCGGCAAGACAACAACAAATGCTGGACATGTAAGGCCAGCTGAACCTGAACCCCAGCCAACACCACATGAAGTAGAAGCTGCTCTCAACCAAGAGAGGTTTTTACAAGAAATCTGGACTATACTAATTGGAAAGCAACCTACTACAGTACAGGGAATGCCCAAAACATATTTATTTAGATGGCCAAACAACAAACTGAACTGTGAAAATGCCATTAGATTAATCCACAACAGACTTAATTTCCACAAGCCTTAAATGCTCAAAGGCAGAGAATCCCATTAATATCTTACGTATGGAAAATGTAAGCAAACACCTGGAATGTTTGGAGATTTTATGGCAATCTTTTAATTGAGTTGCTATGTAAATTACATGTGTTCTTAAGATTATTTAACAAAACTAGATTTAATATATATATAGATAAGAAATCATCCTGAATGTTGGCTTGTCTACTATTCACTGGGGTCTCTCTTAAAAAGCTAAACACTATTAATAATCTTATCAATACTGAAGTATACACACTGATATTTTAAAATCATAATTCCTTTAGCTCACAGCTGTACCTAAACCATTACTATAATTAATCTTGAGCATTTTAAAATACTGCTGAAGAGATCATTGAATCTGTCTACCCATGTAAACGCTTTTAAGTGAAATGGTTATTCCATAGATGTATTGCTATACCCAAGACTTGTAGGATTTAATTTATACACTAAACACAAAAATCAATCATTATTCCTCTCCTGAAGATGCCTATCACTTAAAAGTTAATAGAAATAAGAAAATCCAAATACTTAAAAAGAAGCTGGTTTTGATATTCGGTTAAACATTGGAATAATGGAAGAAGGATCATGTAATAACTTATAGATATTTTATTTCTGGCTTAACTATTTCCTGTTTAGTCAAGTATTTAAGGAATTAACTATAAAGAGAGAATGAAAAAACTACAAATAATCCACAAAGATCAGGCTATAAAAGCAGCACTAGTTAATCTTTTCTGTCTGTGATATATCTTACCTCATGATGCAGCTCACTGCTTCTCTAAAAGCCTAGTTTGTGTGCACAAATGTCAGTTCTCTCTGGTTTTCAGAATGAATTTATACACATAGAAATTATAATCTACATATGATATTCCAGTGACTTTAATAAAGTATATTTACTCAACAAATATTTTGGGGGGCTCTGATCTGTCACTATCCTAGACAATAGGGTTAATAAAATAAAACCAGAGTCATTGTACAGGGTGGGGCAGAAGTAGGTTTATAGGTATTTGTATGGAAATACAGGGATAAACTCTGTGTTTTGAGTACCCACAACTGTACACCTACTTCTGTCCCACCCTGTATAATTGAGATGCATTCAACATGCTTCAGGAACACAGGGGTTAAAGGGAGAAAGTGCTCAAATCTGGATGTCTTAAAAAGAATTAAGAGGGGCAGTGGAAAGAAGAACACTCCAGATCAAAAGCAGCAAGAGTGTTAGATGGAGCCACGTGAGGTAGATTAGTCTGGACACATGACAGACATCAGGGTCAGAAGCGATTTGTATTCAGGAGTGAGGCTGAGAGGGGAGCATGACCACACCATAGATATTAAACTTGCTCCCCATGCAGCAGGCCTGCCCTCATTACCAGCACAGACCCACCCCATCCACTAGGCTGCTCGAGGATAGAGAGGTCTCCGTATTTAAACATGATTCCACCAGGAAGAATTGCATCCAGGGGTAGTTTGAAAAAGAAAACCATTTCACTAAAATGTCTAACAAGGTATAATTTAATAACTAGGGACTATTAAATCTTGATCCAAATTTAAAATATTTGGTTGACGTTTTCTCTGTTTTAAGATGGTAATTGAACTTTGAAAATTTCTGCCCTATGTCCTTGATGGAATATAATCTAAATTTAACAAATTGAGAAAGCAAAACAGAAGAAAATAATAGCACACAGAGAAGAATGCACCAGTAGCCTATGTCTTAGAAGCAGATGTTCTCCTTTGGCAGAGTCTCAGCCCCTGGTGTATTACCATTTGAAACACTCAGAGATCACATTGCTTATACACATCCAAAACGATGTGTTTCCATTTCAAAATATGAGAGTAATTCCCTCACTTTCAGAAATGATTCACCAGACAATAGTTAGTGTAATAAAGAAATGTATCCTTTTTCCATTATTTAAAACAGAATATTCAACATGCCAATCCCAAACACCGCATTATCAATAACCGATCCAATCTCATGCCACCAGATGCATTCTTGTAGATAATTCTATTGATAGGAGGCTCTGCCAAAGCTCTCAAGAATAAGACCCATTTGATTCCACTGAATACACTGCAATCTGTTCTTTAAAAATGGAATAGAGTTAAGAAATACATTTTTCCATTAAGTTTTATGGCATCTGATGTATTTCCTGTGTCAAAATCTGCCACAAAAATCTGCTTCTCAGACATCTGTTTGGTATAACACACATGTGAATATGGTACTGCAAGAGATGTCTACAAATAGCAATGTATATCATAGCATTTGGTTTCTGATCAGAAAGAATTTCCAGTATGTTGGTTGTTGGATTTCATTTGGCTTCTATTAATATCTATTATTTATTATTGTTCTTCCCATAATTCACCTATTATATATACTACTACATATATACTACACTATATCTTTTTCATTGTAAACATCACTTTTATAGTCAAGTATGAAGAAAAGACTAAACATGAATAAGAATGAGTAATAATATTTATTTTGTGGACCTTAGATTAAAATTTGGCATTCAAGTTCTACAGACAAGAACAAAAATAATGTGTAACAATTATACTCAAAATTCTGTCCTTGGACCAGCAGCATAAACATCACTTCACAGCTTGTTAAAAATGAAAATCTCGCCCTGACTGGTGTGGCTCAATGAGTTGGGTGCTGGCCTGCACTGGTCATCGGTTCTGTGCCCAGTCAAGGCACATGCCTGGGCACATGCATGGGTTGTGAGCCGGGTCCCCAGTTGGGGGCAACCAATTGATATTTCTCTCCCTCTTTCTCCCTCTCTGTCTCTAAATATAAATAAAATCTTTTTAAAAATGTAAGTCTTAGGCCGCACCCAGAACTAACCAATCTCATTCTGCACTTTAATGCAGACTCTTAGATTTAGGTGATTCGTATGCATGTTTAACTGCTGAAAGGACTAGTTTAGCAGGAACCTCAAAAGCTCTTTTATTTTTCATTGTTCTGCCTCAAGGTAAAATTGCATGTAAAGCAGCCCCAAGATCTAAGGACCCATTTAAAGACTTGTGATAGATTGCACTCAGTTGTCCCAGACCTCCTCAATGTGCTGGTAATCAGTTAATGTCATCACAGAGCTGGAACATCATTGTTTTAATTCAGGACAGACCTCAGGGGCAACTACTGAGGAGGCTTTCATTAGTCAAAACTCTTGTTTAATAACCCTAAAGGACTCACCCCCTAAAGGACTCACCCGAGTCCTTGATGACCCAGTCCTGGGGCAGCTGGTACTTTTCACATTTGTAAATATTAACATCAGACTGATAATGACCTCATCACCACACCCAAGCTCACCCCCACATCTCTTTCCTGGGAGAGAGACTGTTTCTTCTGATTGGTTAAACATTGCCAGAGGTCAGAGAGAGGGCTTGTTTCCTCCTACTACAGAACATAGAAGACACCACACACATCACTATAAGTGTGGCTCACCAATGCCTTATTTGAGAAAGGAGCAGATTAATTTTCCATTCAATAATCTCCCTCAATCACCATTATACTTGAGATTCATAATGCGAGCAAGCAATCCATCTACTATGTTTGATTCTATACTTAAGAACAGCAAAGTGGTTGGCGAGGGGGTAGGGAGAGTAAGACCTGCCAGCTGAGAAATAAAAAAGCATCTCGAAATGCCACAAAGGTGCTTTTCACACCTAAAACTGATTTTTCCCACCGCTATATATCTCCTTGTAATAATAATTAAAGAGCAAGCAGGGCCTCCCCGCCTATCCACCAGTATAACTATCCTTGGAAAATGTCAATCAAGCCTGGCTAACTAATTTTATCATGAGAAGCTCCTATCAACGAGAGAAAGATCTTGGCACAGCCTGTAGTGGAATGATGAACGTGGCCCCACAGATTGGCTCAAGGCCAGGGAGTGTCAAAGCCTGAAAGGAGCATCAAAGCCTGAAAGGAGCAGCTACAGAATCCTGAGGGCGACGCTGCTCCATTCTGGCAACTGAGAGGAGAAGCGGAGAGTGACAAGCAGCAAGAGGGTCTCCTGGCAGGGCATATAAGCGTGCCCAATACTCTAAGAGGCGACCTAAAGCAATAACTCAGCGGTAAAATTAACTAAAGGGCTCTGAAAAATGATGATGCAGAGAAGCAAGCCTGAGGACTGATGGAGGAAGGTGTTGTATAAGCCACAGGTTTCCTGCTCCTTTTGTTTAAAAGACCTTGAAGTGTCTGGGGACAACAAAAATAGGGAAAACTAACAGATGATGCCTATTTATTTCATCAAAAGGGCATTAACAAAAATCCAGCCATCACTAAAGAATATTTTCACACCACGAGAACAAGAGGGACATAATTTCAGGGGGAAAAAAATGTATTTCTTTTAATGGAATAAATTTAATTTCATGAAAGACTCACTAAAATGTGTGTTATAACTTCCAGTTCTTGGCCACAGATAGGTCTGAGGAACACCTGTCAGGAGCAATTCAGAGAATCATGCAGAGTGTAGAAGTTTCACGCCACAGTACTTCCACATGCCTCTCACCACAGCTGAAGAACTGAGTTAGTGACACACTACAAGCTTTGAAAAAGAAAGGAAATAAAAAGTGTCGAAGTAACTTTTCACAAAAATGAATTACATATAGTCTGTTAATAATGAGTTACTATTCACCTATAAAACATGACCACATTTTTTCCCAACTCTGAAACTGACTTGCAAATACAGATTATACATGGGAAAAGGTCATGACGAAAAGAATGACTTTTAAAATATAGCCAGCCAATACTAAAAATAACACGCAAGACAATGGTTCCCATTCAATCAATTTAATCAACTGAAAGTTTAGCACAAAATACAAAGACTTCTTTGGACATAAAATTCCAGGTTATCAAGTTATTTGGATAGTAAAATTAAGTGCTGTAAGTTAATTTCAAATATTCTCTGTTAATATTCCTGACAACTGCTACCATGTAAAGGAAGAGAAATTGTTATTTGAACACCAATGTTATGTAAATTAGCCTATTACTAAGTCATGCCTGCTTGCTGAAAAACCCAAAGAGATTTCTCTATATCCCAATACTACTTAGTGTGAAAATAATATAATAAAACATTAACCTTACTAGGCAGTTTTGTGAGCACATATCACGAAAGTATACTTAGTTAACATTCTTTTAGAACACTTCAAAATAATCATGAAATAAAGAGATGAAGGCACCTTAGAAATCATAATTGCTTCTGTCTTCTTATTTATAGAAGTGGACTCACCAACTCAAAAGGCCGTGATGAGCCCAATGTAAAAGACCAACTAGGGGTTTGAAATGAGTCTTCGAACTCCTACATCTACTGAACCCACATATACATTTTGTCCCCAATATAAATGGGCAATACTTTCTTGTGGGCTAGCCAATTAATCAGACATAACTCATGTTTAAATGACAAAAAAAGTAAATATTATGTTTTATGTATTATGTTCTAGACCTCCCCCTGCGATAGGTGAAAATCCACGAAGTAGGAACCTTACATTTATTTTAGTATTTATATATATTTTAAGGCTTTATAAACCCTTCCCACACACTTATAAACCATCCCCAGTCCCTTATTAACCTTTCCCACTCCCTTATTAACCTTTTCCACACTTTTATAAACACTACTTATGTTCTTAAACATATTGTACACTCTTAAACCTACGTAACTTTAACAACATACATATACAGCACTGCAAAATCCCGCGATATAGCGAAAAATCCATGATAAATAATTAAACATAATATTTTTTTTTAAATCCTGCGATAAATTGAGGCCGCAATAAGTGAACCACAATATAGAGAGGGACTATTGTACCAAGTCCCACATAAATATATTAAGATATCTTAAAAATATATACATATAGTCTACTAAAACACAAGGCATGCCCCATGACACAGCAAAAGGATGACACTCACAATCACAATTTTGAGCAAAATAAACCACTCAAAAGTGTATACCAGATGATTTCAGGTCTTAAGTAATATTTACTTATTTACGGTAACATAAGTATTTATTATCTACTAACAGATACAGATGATCATAAACATGTGGATAGATACTTGCTTAGTGTGTGCCTAAAATATATATGTATGTATTCCCCCCACCCTCTCCTCTGGGCGAAGGAGGAAAAGACTGCTGCTCTTTTCTTCACATTCACTCCTTGAACTACAAGCTTATGAACTCAAGAGACTGACTTCCCCATTCGCTACTTTTCAGTCCAAGCTTACCCACTGTTAAAAGCAAGACATCAAGCTCAAAATGGAATCACATACTGAGCTTCACACCATCAAAGAGATTCAATTCCATTACAGTTTCCCCCAGAAATGAAATCTTAGTGAATCTGAAATCATCTGATGAGCACCAGCTAGCTAATCTGCCTCACAGACCCCCGCTATCCCCTTTTAGGGAAGTAAGCTTGCAATAACCAACCCACTTGGTTGCCTAAATAACTTCCTGTTCCCGCACCCTATAAAAGTCTTTCCTTTTGTACAACTTCTTGGAACTCCTTTCTTTCTGCTACATTGAATGCTGCCAGATTTGAATTACTTTTTGCTCAAATAAAACTTTTAAAAATTTAATACACCTCAGGTTATCTTTTAACACCCCTAACGCTGAATGTAGAACTGCCAAAGCCCATGAATTGAGGCTAATATCAGAAAGTTATCATTGTTTTTCAACCTGCCATTGTGTATATCACAATTCTTTAAAAAAAAAAAAAATTCATCCTCCTTCCATTAAAAATGCTAATCGGGATTTCAATAAAAATTCCATTTTCCCATAAAATACTTTCAAATTTTTGATAAAATATGTAAATCAACTTAGGTAAAATTAAGCCTAATTTAAGTTTGTAATTTATAAATTTCAGCTATCAGGACAGGTTGATTTTCTTTGGTATGAATTTCCCTTCCTCAGGCATTCCCTATTTCTACACATGGAAGCAGAAAGAACAATAATGGCAAGTGGAAGCTCTCATTATAACTGTTAGGTAGCAGTTTAAGAGAAGGAGGAGGGGTGTCAGGGAGTCCATAACACTTGCAGGAAAAAGCTCATAGATAATGTGTCTGTTTTTAACAGGATAATAAGAGGGGGTCTGGAGCAAGATAAAAATCTGAGTTAACAGACCTCCACCTACATTTAGGAGGTCACGCCCTCCATTGGCACCACCTTCTCCCACCAAACCCACAACCTCACCCCACCTCACTGATCATATAAATCCTCAAGACAAAGAGACTGAGGGCCTATGCATTTCTCACCCACCAGACTAGGTCCGGCCTGTTCTCTTCCATGAGAACACACCACTAATAAACTTTGCTTACAAACTAACAGGTTTACTGATCTGTAATACTTGGCTGCATAAATCGGAGCCTCCCATAACATAACTATTACAATGATGAAAACAAGTTGAAGGCTAATGACTGAGCTGCAAGCTCAGGTGTCAGCTGAAGAGCAATGCAGACCACCCCATTTTGGTCATTCTAAATCTGAAGGTGACATCTATCATCAGAAGCAGATACACATTTAGTTTTTTGTAAGACACAAATTAATTACAGAGAAATCTCATAAAATTATTTTAAATGTTTTTTTAATGCTACATTAAACTTGTTATACTGAATAAAATAGATAAAAAGCACTAATTAAAATGTTTTAAAAAGTGGAATTTTAAAAATACAGATACCCCATAGCACCACTTGAATTCTGCCCATGTGAATTTATTACCTATTCAAAAGTTAAAATAAATTGAAATATAAAAGTAAAATGTCATCAGTAGATGAATAAAATGTGCCTGTTTGTTGTTGCTGTTGTCTCTAAAACAACACAGAAACATATAGGATTCAATAATAATTTCTTTCCTTCAAAATTTCAGAGATTTGAAATGCTGGCCTATTCCATTATAACTGATACAGAGAGATCTGATCAGATCACTGGGAAGGAATAGGAAGGGGCATAGGAGAAGGCTGCCCAAGGCAATGGAAAGCAGTCTAGGGTGAGAAGCTGACTGCCTCCAAAATGCATGGAATTATGGGTCAGAAATTTTAAAATAAAAGGAGGGCAGAGACTGGCTCTCTGGCTTCTTCCTCGAGGGAACCTGTTGGATCATACTGCAGCTGCCTGAGTTTCCCAATGGACAGTATTTTGAATGGGAAGGAACTTCAGGCACAGCCTAGGATCAGGCTGGCCTGGCAGAAGGTGGCAGGGTTATTCTTTGAGTGTTCTAGAGAAGATGACCAGAAACCTGTCATTCTTCCAGAATTGTTTAGCTTTTTTATGTTATATTTAGTTTGTAAACTAACCCTATAGAAATAAGATAATTAAACACTAACAGGAGGAATGCTAGGAGAAATCAAGTGTTGAAAGAGTTTAACCTTAACTGAAAGCCTTAAATGATTAAAGCTAAGTTATTAATGCACGCGGAAAGCTGTTATTCCAAAATTATGTAGCTTTTGAATAAAGACTCCTTTATCACCAAAAACTTTGCCTCTGGAATTCTGCCTCAAGTGTGGCAGCGGGTAGCAGGATCATACTTGCTGTTAGGTAACAACCACTCAGAAAATGTAAGGCATTATGCACAACCTTCAGGTTGTTACAAGTCATTAACCAAAACATTGAACCCTACAGACCACAATAAAAATTAAAATGTTATCAGAAATCAAACTGTTCAGGGGCAAGAGCAGACTCAATGGGGATTTAAGTCTTTTTTTCCACCTCATCAGTTGTGAGAACCAGATATTAGAAATTGAGATTGGGGTGGGGAAAGAAACTTCCTCTTTTAAAACCCAGGGACTACCCTTTTTCCTCCCTTACTGCTTATTTTGAGTGTCATGAGTTTATATGCAAACTTATACAAGGTTTCAAATGAAAAGTTGCAGCTTAGATCTCAAAACCTGTGAATGTGTGTGTGAGGGGATCAGGAATTTAGAGGCATTTGTTTTGTTTGTTTGTTTGAGATGGCAAGGCATCACAGATAAAGCCCACAGTTGAGCAGTACTCCTCAAAAGAGTACCAAATAGTAGGGTAGGGCTCAGCAGTGAGGAAGGACTCACTTTTTTTCTAAAGAAATATCAATACTTCTAAAAAGAAGAAATGGCGAAAGATAAAATGAGATCTCCAGGGTGATAATTAGTTGCTAATCTCTCAAAATCTAATAAACAATGTGCCTAGATGAAAAAATGAAAAGTATAAAAATAACCGGAGTAATAAAGATACAAATGTAGAAAACAGAATAGTGAGAGAAAAAAACAAATGATAAATAATAAGAAGAAAAAAAGAGAAAGAAAAAAAGTCCCTCCAACTGAGAAAATAAAAAGAAAAATCAAGAGGGAATAAACGGAATGAACAAATTAACAAAATAAAGGGTAGGACAACACAAGGAGTTTAATGTAGAAGTTATAAAAGAGAACATTTAATCATGGAAAAGCTACCTTATGGCAGTCTTTACAGCTTTATTGACTACATATAATAGGCATAATTAGGATACATTTGTTAAATAAATCAGGCAATAGTTGCATCATGAAGTTTTAGTAGCTCATATACAGGTAACTCCCATCCACAATTAAAATACCTGCATATTAAAAAAAGAAAAAAGGCATTGCAATATTTGATTCAGAATTAGCATTTGTGCTATGTTATCTATGGATGGTAAGATTATATACATGTGATTTTTACCTTATTGTTTTTTTAATACTCATATATTGCCAAATTTTCTGTAGTAAGTATGTATTTACCTTATAATCCAAACAAGAATAAAATACACTTTTAAAGATTCAGTTTTGAGGTATGTAGTGTATACACGATGAAAGAATGTTCTCCTATCAACTAGTATTTTGGGATATACTTTGAATTGCTGTCTACACTTATTACCTCTCCCATCTCCACACACACACACCCAGCTTGGAATTGGGTGTGTACAGTCCTAAAGTTATCATTATAACTGATAAGCCTATGCCAAGGAAGACCCAACCAACACTCCAAACTAAACATTTGTATAATTATATTTTGAGAGAAAAAATGCTATACTGAAATAGTTCAAAATTTGAACCTGTCATTTATTGTTACAGATCCACAAATTAAAAAAAAAAAAAAAAAAAAAAGTGTCCCAAAGACCTTATTTCTGCAGAAGGCAGAAATAAAACAGTTCTCCATGATAAAAAAGAGCAAGATGTTAAATAATCACAAAAGGAATTCTCTTTAATGTCCTTTTTCTTCTCAAAGTATATCTTATACTTTTAGGCTATTAATATTCTATGAAGAATAAAGAAGTTTTAATTCATCAACCAATATTTACTGAATAAATTACAAAGCAGCTATAAATTCCTTCATCCCTGTACGCATGAACCTTTGCAATGTGACTGCTGACTCAATCAAGAGGTGGAATCTCTGGCTTCACCCCTTTAATCAAGATTTGGTCATGTGACTTGCTTAGGACAATGAGCCATTAATAACAGAAGCAGAGGCTTATCCAGCTCTTGTGCATTGGTGGTCCCTTCTCTTGCTCATGGGAACTGTATGCAATCATATGAACGTGCCCAGACCATCCTCCTTGGGGATGAAAGACACATGGAAAGAACTCCAGCCATCCAACTGAGGCCCCGGACATACAAAGCGAGACCATAGACTGTTGAGCCACAGCCAAACAGTCCAGACCACATGAACCACCCAGCCAACCCAAAGACTCATGAGAAATAATTACTGTTCTCTTAACTCACCTGGTTCACTATACAGCAAAAGCTAAACACTGTGATAAAAATCTGTAAAGCACTCAGCATAGGACCTGGCATCTATGATCACTTTATAAATGCTACCATTGTACGTATTCTTCATTCTAGGTTCTTCAGAGAATACAAAAAAGACGAATGGTATTCCTCACCTGTGACAGTGAGCATCATAAAATCTGGAGGCTCTTAAAGCAATGATGACTGAGTTTCACCTCCAGAGATTGTGATTCAGTAAATGGGGACTGAGAATTTGCCTTTTCATAAATTTCCAAGGAGTTCCTGCTGTTGATTCTGCTGGTATGTAGGTCATATTTTGCAAAGCACCACCTTAAGTGTTTGCAGTCTACTTCAGTCATTCAACAAATACTTCTTAAACACACACTATATTCATGAAGATGCTAAGGTAAAGGCTACAGAAAGACAAGTATAGGGGAGATCCAAGATGGTGAAGGAGTAAGTGGAAGCTACACTAACCTCCACTCAGGACCAATCGGGAATTAAACTAAATTGTAGAGAAATCATCAGGTATAACCAACTGAACACTAGCTGGGGAGAAGACTTATAACCACGGACAGAAAAAAACCATTTCACCACAACGTGACTGGGACAGAGTGTGGAGGAGGCACAAGAGGGCAGCAGCTGAAGTGCTGGAGGGAAATTACAGATGCCAGCAGGTTCCCCTGAGATTTATGGGGTCTAACCCCTAAGCTGGACTCCCTAGCCTACAGCACCAGAGCCGGGAAGAAACCCAGATAACATCTAGCTGTGAAAAGCAACAGGGTTCTATCTGCCAGGGAAAGATGGCTGGAGACACAGAGAGCCACTTAAAGGGCCAAAACATAAAATTTCGTTTGCAGCCACTTACCCTGGGCTCCACCAAATGGAGGGCAGAGTGGACTAGAAACACTGGAGGAGAGTTTGGGGACACTGGCTTTGGAGAGAACTGAGGAAGGAGCCACCAGGATCCAAGTACCTAGTCATTCCTGAAACTGTAGGAGCCATCTTACTCAGGCTGAGCAGTCAGTCCCCTCCAGGTGGCATCAGCCTGAGGGGAAGTAATAGCCCCACCCACAGGAATTACTCTGATCCATAGCTGTGGTGCTTAAGCCTGACTGCTGATTACAGACTGACTAGATTAGCAACTGAAGGAGACAGCCACAGACTGTGGATCTCTGGTAGCCTTAAACAGGCTGCCTACAGCCAGAATGAGACATGATCTGATGTCGCTAGGGGCATATCCGAAAAGAGAACACAATGGTAAACACTACAATCTACTGAGACCAATCCCACCACGGTCTTCTTCAGGATATGCATTATTTTCTCTCCTGCACAGCTTTATAACATTCATTTCTTGTCCTCAAACTTTGTGCCTATTAGATAGTGAGTTTTTATATTATAGTTTATTTCAAATCTCATATTTGCCTCTTCCCTTCTCTTACTCCATTTTACCTTCCTCTCTCCTCTTCTTATCTTTGTTTTAAATTTTATTTTCTCTCTTGCTATGACTTCTATCCATTCTGCACTCTTACTATTTCTCCCCTCCTCCAGCCTCCCAAAACCATTTTGTCATCAGTCATCTCACTTTCTTTTTCCCTTTCTTAAAATACTCTTATTCTCTCTCCATCTTTATCGATCTTTGCTTAGTGGTTGTGGATATGCTGACTGTTGTTGCATTTCTTCAATTTTATTTCTAGATCTTCACTATTTTTGTGTTTCAAATCTCAAATTTCACTGTTCTCCTCTCCTACTCCATTTTCCCTTCCTCCTGCACTCTTTTCTTCATTTCAGATTTTAATTTTTCCATAACTTAGCCTGGTTTTCATTCCTCACTCTTAGTATTCCTTCTCCCTCTATCCTCTCGAAACCACTTCTCTTTCCTCTAGATATCTCTTAGGCCTTTCTTTCTTTCTTTCTTTTTTCCCTCTTATTCCCATCTCACCTATATTAACCTTTTCTTATTTGTTGGTGATAGTGCTGTGGTGGATCTTTTTCTCCATTTCAGTTTCTAATTTTTTTATCTCTCTCACTATATTTTTGTTTAATTTCTGTTTAAACCTAACACTACACACTTTGTTTTTCTAATTCCATTCCACCTTCTTCCTTCCCTTTTTTATTTACAATATAATTTTTACTTTCTTTCTCTCTTTGCCTTGTCTCTATGGCCAACTCATTTTTGCTCCTCCCTCTGCCCTCTCAAAATCATTTTTCTTTCAGTTAGTCATTCCATATCCCTTATTCTTTTCTTATAATAATCTTAATCTCTTTAACCTTTATTAATATTGGCTCATTTATTGTTGATAGTGTGATTGTGGGTGAGAAATATTTTCGTGAGCTTGAGTTTTGTTTCATGGGCTTTTAGGTTTTTTTCTGGCAGCACCTGTACAACAGCATACAAGATGTGGTACACAGAGAGACTCAGTCAGCCAGCTGGAGAGAAGGACTCACCAAAAAACGACCCATCAACAACCAAAGCACAATTAAATTAGAGAGCCCACATAAACAGCTAAAGGGCATCCCCAGAGCATCAAGTTTAGGAGATCAAGAAGATGACACCACTGAATCCCACAGGTCTCGTACCACAGGCGGTCACATCATGAAGAAAGGAGGGAAAGCAGATCAATCTAAGAAGCAGAAACAAACAAAAAGAGTCACCTAAAAGGGGAGACAAAGAAACAACCCACATCGAAAGGAAATACAGAATCCTCAGGAACAGTGCTAAATGAAATACAGGCAAGCAAACTATCAAACACTGAATTCAAAATAATGGTTATAAGGATGCTCAATGGACACAGTGATAACTACAAAGAACTCCAGGGAAGCTATAAGGAACTTACTGAGAACTACACCAGAATGAAAAAGGACATAGAAACTATGAATAAGATGCACGAGAAAATAAAGAACACAATATCTGAAATGAAGAACACAGTAGAAGGAAATAGAAGCAAGCTAGATGAAGAAGACAGTCAAATCAGTGAGCTGGAGGACAAGGTAGAAAAAATTCTCAGACAGAGCAACAAAATGAAAAAAGATTCAAAAAGAACAAATAGGGTTGAAGGGAATTTCAGGACAACATGAAACATAATCATATCCATATCATAGGGATACCAGAAGGAGAAGAGGAGCAAGGGATAGAAAACTTGTTTGAAAAACTAATGACAAAAAACTTTCCTAACTTCATGAGAGGAAAAGTTACACAAGTCCAACAAGAACAGAGGGTCCCAATCAAGACAAAACCAAAGAAGCTCACTCCAAGACACATCATAATAAAAACAGTAAATTTTAAAAACAAAGAGAGAATCTTAAAAGCAACAAAGCGGAAACAGCTAGTACAAGTGGTTTATTCAGCCACTTGAAGAAAGAGATAGAGGTAGTGAGAGAAAGAGAAAGAAAATGCTACCTTGGCATGTTAAAAAAAAAAAAAAAATTCTGGGAAGAGTTTTAAAACATACTTCTTGAATGTTTGACTAATAAGTTTTCATTAGAAAAAAAAGTTAATATTCATGACCTGAGCAGGTCAAAAGCCAAATTTTAGAGACAATTTACCCTCTCTCTGGCATTGAAATATTGGCTTATTAATAAAAATAATATTTAAAGCATCCAGAAAAATAACAAGCAGCAGCCATTATTAATAAATGGTCTATAACTTAATAGTTTAAAAAACCCAGGTATAGGAAACTAATGAAACATAATCACTCTACTAAATACCATATTTATAAAAGTGGGAAAATACAACATTTTTAATGAGAAGGTATATTATATGTTTAATAATTTTAATGTATTATAGATTATTTAAAATGTTTAGCTACTTAAAAGATGATGAATTCAAAGGCTAAAATGAGTAATCCTCTAACAAACTGCTAGTCCAATTATTCATTTAGCCTCTAAGTAAGCATTAAGTATTCACACAGGTCTGAAGAAATGAAATTTCCATTTTATAAAGAACTCTGTTGTGCTTCACCACATCACTGAATGAATTTACATGAAACGGTCTCCTTCCTTCACTCCTTGTGGTGCAGCCAACGGCTAGGGGACTTCCCAAAACAGGCTGGGCCTTGACAACTGCCCATCTTGAAGGCGCCTTTGCAATTGGTGGTTGTTGCAACTGTTGTGTTGGCAGGGGTGAGATAAGACTCTAAAGTAACCTATTGGTAACAACAAAAACAAGTTTTTAAAACACCTAAGTGTAGGAATTAATAATAATAGGATTTCCTCAAAAACACGCTTCTGAAATGACGACAAACTCAGGACTCCACCTCTGTCAGCAAGACACTGAGCTGCAACCTAGGACAGAATCCTGAGGGATCAAAGAGATATTTGGAGGGTGCCTGTGTTGTAAGAGGAAAGAGAAACAGCTTTCTTCAAATATAAAGGAAAATATACATATTTGAATCAGAGATAATAAAGAGTATCAATTCACCAGAACTAATAAGCTGAATCATATTAATAATTTTCAAGGCAATCCTGTAAACAAGCCACTAATGTGACATAATTCTAAAATACCGCACAGAAACACACCCACATCATACTGGATGTCAGATTCCTGTCCTTCCATTATCTGGGTCCTGGCTTTAGCCTCATTCCTCACTGGGACCTGTTGCAGGTGCCAGTGCCCCTTCTCTCTTCCAGTCCTCTCCAGCTGGAACAGTGTCCAGGTTGCTTCTGTCTCACTAATTGCTCCCAGCCTTATGCAAAATTGCTCATGTGCTTACCTACAGCTTTCTGGGAAAAAGAATCCATAGATCCCTACCAGATTCTCAAAGGTGTCAGTAAGCCAAAAGAAGTCAGAAACCAGTGCTCTCCAAAGTTGCTCACTGAAAACTTGAGTGAAAGTTCTATAATGCATTGGTGCCAATGCCAAAACAAAGTCCCAGACAACTGAGACTCACAAAATCCCAAACAGCTTCCAGGTAACTCACAGCCAGAACCAAAAGATGAAAACTATGGTCTAATCCTAAGCATCTGGCCTTAAAAAAGTCATCCACTTGTCCCTATATTTTGCCAAGGAAGGTCAGAAGGGAAGAGGAAGATGTTTAGCTGATTCCATCTAGATACACCTTCAATCTATACTTAAAGAAACTATTACAGAAGCAGATTAGACATTCTATAGGATCAGTGGACCCTTAAATTAACTGTGTCCTAAAGCGCTTAGAAGACAATTAAATTTTCATTTAATGATGGAAAAAAATTTAATGAAGTTAGCAAGGGTATTAACATCTAAATGAAGAAGTTGATATTTGCTTGGAATTTATAAATATATGTAGGTGTTTTAATGTATTATTTAATTTCACCAGTTTAACTGCTTTATTTTAAGACTAGGACTACTGTTTGGCTTAGACAGGGAGGCAAGAAACATTTTAAACATGTACTGTTGATGAAAATTAAATTAGATAAATCAGCAAAGTCTTCACACCAGCCAATGCTAACAAGCACTCCATTATAAATAACTCTCATGCATAATCACTCTATGTCCAAATTTTGGTTACTGAAACATATGCATTGAGCAAGCAATTTCAGGTAATTTGCAAGTTGTGATTACTGTAATGTGTAATTTTTAGTTGTGATAATTACTCAAGAGATCTGGAATACACAATTTGTAGAATAATTATGAAACCTCTATTTATTTCTTTAGTCTCAGTGTTAGACAGGAGAGACTGAATTTAAGAGGCCTGAGATTTATTTTTCAAGCCCCCTACTAGACTGCTTTTGCATGGCAGTTTGTATGTCTCCAATTCCCCACCATAACCACTACTTACTATTAAGTACAGCTCCTTTCCAAGTATCAAGGGTACCATAAAGACATTCAGTTTATTTTCATGAAGTGAACCACGTCCTCAGCATTCTCAAAGGTCAGTAAAAAGGAGCCTACCTCAAAGCACTCTGTTCCTGCTTTCCACTTTCCTCCAAGCAGGGTGGAGCACAGCAGAGTTGTGGCTCAACCTGTGCCCTTTTCAGCTGTCTCCTAAAATTCTTTCGTGTGCTAGTTTTAATTATTTGTTCTATTATTCCAATGGGCTGGGGGGTGGGGAGGAGAAAGCAGTGCATTCTTAGTGGAAAACCCAGTTCAAAGAATCTAAAAGTTAACTGAAATGACAAACTTAATAAAGCTGGGTGTTAATGCTTTAGTATAATAGAATAAACTTCAACTTATTATGTTATACCCCTTGAATGGCTACATATTTTCTCACTTTTTTTTTTTTTTTAAGTTACACTTTCCCCTCAAAAATGTAGTGCTGGCCTAAAAATATTTGAAACTAAGAATATCTATTGTAAATACCAAGATATTCCATTACAGGTTTTTAAGGTAATGTTGAGAGGAATTTTCTTCTATCCACCTGAAGGCCTGTGTAGTTTTCTCTTGAGCTACATAAAACTTTATTCCATAAAATTACCAGTTCTCACATAGCACTCCGCTTATACACTTAAACTCCCTAATTCCAACGTTTTCAATATGTATAAGTTACAGACAATTAAAAAAAAATACTTCATAAACCTGCATTGTCCTTTACAGGCAGTCACTAGGCACATCTGCTATTTAGCACTTCAGATGTGGCTAGTATAAATTGAGGTCTGCTATAAATGCAAACGCACACTAGACTTCTAAAATTAAGTATTTAAAAAAAAGAAAAATATTAAAAATTTGTCATATTGATTACATGCTGAAATGATAGTTTAGTCATTTTAGATTAAAACATATTTAAATTAATTTCATCCATTTCTTTTTACTTTTTAATGTAGTTATTATACTAGCTAACTTAAACGCATGTGCCTTCCCTTACATTCTTAGTGGATGTCCTTCAAGCTCATCCTCTCCCACCTTCTGTGATATCTATTGATTTGTTTCTATTTTTCTTTCATTTTGTCTCCCCTTTAAGGATCCTTGAATCCACTTAAACATTAGTTATAGTAGAATTGCTGTTCCTCTATCCTCACTGCATAGTGAGAGAGCGTTGCATCTCTAATACTATTCACTACCAAAATATCTGAAAGAAATATCAGCATTATAGTTCCAACACTATAGCTACCAGCTCCTCTTCTTAACCACACAGTAACTTCCACATCCACCACAGTACCCGTTCTTTAGATCAGACCTTCACCATCTTTCAGCCGAAAGACAGCCATGGGCATGTACAGGTTTCCCTGACTCCTGTCTATCCCCTCTGATACATTTCCATACTTTGTTCATGATTATCTTATCTTTCTAAAACATGGGTCAGATCATGTTTTAGAAACAAATGTCAATGGCAGCCTTATTTTTATAAAATTCATATTTCTGAACATGGCAGTCATTCCCTCTGGCCTGAACTGACAATCCCACGCAGCCACATTTTTCATTACATGTCTCCTTAAAACATCTGACCCAACTTCTTGTACTTTATATATGGAATTCTCTGAAATGCCACATACATTCAGAACCCCCTACTTTCACTCATGCTATTGCTTCAGACTGCAAGACCCTTCCCTTGCATTGGTACTTATTCAATCCTGTTCATCCCCTAGTGAAGCTACCAAGCTACCTCCAGTCCCAGAAGCTGCAATTAATCACTCTGCTCTCTGAAGCCCCATACCACTTTGCCAGTATCAAGAGTGCAACATTTACATTTTTTTTTCTTCCCTTGAATTGTATTCACTGATCTCTCTGCTCTGCTGTGATTCTTTCTAAAACAACAACAAAAGAATTTAAGGAAGGGAGAGAGGACGGGAAAGAAAACTTAAATAAATAAATAAATAAATAAATAAAAACTCTTAAGGATCAGGTCACATTAGCCACTATGTTTCTGCAGTACCAATTCCCATGATCTATACATAGCAGGGACTGAATATAGGATAAATGTTTGCTAAATGAAGAACAATGTGAACAAAATTTGTTCTGGTTTTAAAAACTCAGAAATTCAAACACATTTTAAATTCCCACTGAAATGTGGCAACTACATATAGCATGTGTTGAGTGAATGAATAAATAAATAAACTTTTATGTACCCTCTGCTAGTTATCTTATGCCTAGAAAGATCCCAACAAATATAACCAATCTTGACCACACAAAGGAAATTTTAGAACAATGAACAGAGTCCTCCAAGGGAAGCTGTCTATATTTCGAACTATTCACCAAATTCCACTCCAAAGCAAAATTAGAAGAATAAATGTGTATGGTGATTTTCAGAGGGAAACGGTGTGGGGGAGGTAGAAGAGGGTAAAGGGGGGATAAATGGTGATGGAAGGAAATAACTTGGGATGGTGAACACACAGTGCTATATATATTGTACACCTGAAAGCTATATGATTTTATTAACCAATGTCACCCCAATAAATTTAGTGAAAAATTTAAAAAGAAAAAGTGAACAGGGCAGGATGGAGAAAAAAGGTAGAGTGTATACAGACCAGAAAGGGGTCACAGCAACTTAATTTTACATCTTTCTGAATAAAATTTATTTCTAAAAAAATAGTACACTGAAATTTTAGAATACTTGTGAAATGGAGAGGTTTCAAAATCCCAGATTATTAATCTGAAGAGCATCTCTTGTGAGTACAAATGCATCCATTTTATGGAAGGAAAAAATAGGATGCTAGGAATACTCGATAAATAAATAAGTAAATAGATAAACAGATAAAATTTTAAAAGTAGAACTTGTTATTTTATTTATATGGCATAATAAACTGACTCATTAAAACTTCTCAAAAAAGGCAGCTAGTAAGTATGAGATCCCTATCTCTTATCGGCAAGCAGACATTCTCCTTAAAGGTCACCAAGATATGGTGAGCTTTAATCCTTCACACTAAGCTTTGCAAATAGCTAGCTGAAAAGCATCTCAAAGAAAATAGATATGCCACAGGAAGTAGCATGGGTTACACCAGGTTATTTTTATTTTTAAGTTGAAAATTAATGGGTAGAAAGTTTCAAAAAAGTTTCAGCAAAAAAAGATTTAGCAAAAAAATCTGAAAACTGTTAAAATATAGATCAAAATATAAAAGTTTAATAATTAAATCTTAATTTACCAGAATTAAAGAAATGATTGAGGCCTATTATAGTTATGAATTTGTGTAAAACGTTCACTGTAAAATTTTTTTTAAATTAAAATGAATTTTCATTTAGTAACCTAAAAACAGAACCATATGATTTATTTATTAACCTACTGTTATTGAGCTGTTCAAAGACACAAATCAAGAGTCTTTTAGGCTTACTCACTAACTATGGTAATTGGTTTTCATTAACAAAAATACTGAGCTAAGTATGCCAATTAGTACTTAGAACAACTCATCACACATATTATCTAATAGAATACCATTATACAAAGGGAAATATGAACTTTTCTAAGTAAATTTCTATTGAAACCTCTAAACTGCAGTGAAATAAATTTTACTAGGTAAAATTTTGCAGAAAGATTAATCACTTTCCTAAAGATTCTAGTTTTCTTTATCAGCAATTCAATTACTGAACTAACTTGTCACACAATTTTGTAAAGAACCGTGAGAATTTGGTATGTGTCCTGTTAGTATGGTTAATAGTTCAATATATAGTTTTATATGTGAAATAACATCACAATGTTCAGAGAAACATATACAATGAAGGGAAAAATATCTCACAAATCATAATAAGAATTGACAACCAAAACAAAAAATCTTATCTGCTTTAAAGAAAAAAAATTCAACTGAAATCCTTCTTAAGGTTATGCTCAAAGATTATTCAGAATTACACTTTTGAAGTCAAATCTAATATATCAATATAGAACTTGAAAGGACTTTAGAGATCATGTGGTACAACCCCACGAATTTATAAACTAAAAAGATACAGAAAACTTGCCTGACATCATACAACTAGATGGAAACAGAACCTGGTCTAGAATTAGGATCTTAAAGATACCTTAATCACTACTAATTCATTATACCATCACTGTGTATAGAATAAATATGTTACTGCTTTATGTAATAAAATCAGAAACCAAGTCACCAAGAAGGATCTTTTGTTTACAGAACTTTTCCCGAAAGATATTGTTGATCCATTGTCTGTGTGGCCACTTTGGCTATGTAGGCTGTGGTACTAGCATCTTTCTCTTATTAAGCCTTCTAAAATCAATAAGAAAATAATTTTTTCATATAAATATAAGAAAAATTAATTCCCATCCTTCTTATTCAATTTTTCATCTAAAATACTGAGTTTGTTAAAAACTCAAGAACCATAAAAAATAAACTTTATTTTAAACATCCTTAGCTTAGCACTAAAACTATAGAAGACCAAGCTAAATTATTAATTTTGTTCTCCCTTCCTCAATCTTATGTCATCGTGCCAAACGCTGTCCCTTAATCTTTAGTAGTATTTGTTTCCCTAAGGATCTGTAGGTGCATTCATTTGGAGTCTTCTTTAGTGGTAAGCTGTTCAAGTAATTATCTGTTCACAAGGGATCCCATAAACTTTACATCAGTTTCAGACTATATCATAGAATTTCTTATGTTGTTGTACTGTATTTATCCAACTATACTCTTAAGTTTCTTGACAGCAGGGCTCATAATTTCTATTTCTTTTGTTCTGCCCTACATGCTTTGTACATATTGTGTCACAACTGTTCTTAGGTAACACAGGTAACAGAATTTGTAACTTGTTTCTCATTCTTTGAGCCACCAACAATAATATAAATTCAGGTTAAAGTGCTTTAAGGATGAGAGTAACGTTAGTAAGTATTATTCACTGACAATATATTCAGGAGTTATTTATTGTTATTGTTTATTTGGTTGCTTTTATTCCATTTACAGAATTTAGTAACTACTGGTGCAAATGCTTTCATGACAATTTAAAAAGATCATTTTAAAACAAATCCAAGACTAAATTATATCCAAAGAAACATGGAAAGTAAATTATGAAAAATTCCTAGAACTAATTTATAAGATCTGATACTAGCTGCTTAAATAAAAACATAAAATAAAACAACGTGTAAGGAGACTGATTCACTCATTCATTCATGAAACATTTATTCAGTTCAGTTGTCTGCCCTGCATATGCCTAGGCAACAATGACACAGCAGTGAATGCACAGAAATATACTTAGATAAACAAATGAATGAACAGTCACATAAAAACAGATAAATCAAATTTAAAAAACAGATAAATACACACATGAAACAAAATTTTAAAAAATTAATTCATTTCATTATACTGCATTTTGTTACAATAACCTCAGAAGAGGTTTTTTTAAGTATACAAGCAACACACATTCCATCCATCAAGAGCTCAGGAAACAAATATACCCAACATCTGAGTTTAATCACAGGAGATTATTATTAATACAGTCTAACTGAATGAAATGAATAAAATATTATTACTTGAAAATTGTGTCAGTAATTATTTGACTTCTACACAAAAGCCTAAAATCTGATGAAGGTTAGCAGGAGAGCAGACGACCAGCTCAGTATGATGCCTCTGTCACAAAGCCACTCCCAAGCTTGCCAAGAGTGACTTCAGACTTTTTCTTATTGGGAAGCATACCCAGAATCTGCCAAGAATAACAAGCAAAAGAAAAATCTAAGACAAAACTATGGAGACGGTAAAAAGATCAGTGGTTGCTAGGGGTTGAGGGGCGGGGAATGAACTGACCAAGCACAGATTTTTAGAGCAGTGAAATAAATACCCTGTCTGATACCACAATGATGCAGATATATCATACCTTTGTCCAAACCCACAGAGTGTACAACATCAAGAACAAACCATAGTGTAAACTGTGGACTTTGGGTGATTGTGATGTGTCGGTGTAGGTTCATCAATTATAACAAACGTGCCACTCTGGGGGTAGATGTTAATAATGGAGGTGGCTACCTATGCGTGAGGCCAGGGTGTATGTGGGAAACCTCTGTACCTTCCCCTCAATTTTTCTGTGAAACTAAATTGTCTCTAAAAAAAATGTACAAGCAATAACAAGAAAATAGTAACCGCACCAACATCTTGTTGTTGTTTTCATTTAATGCCAAGTATCTAATAAAAGGTCTTCTTTATGTTCATTCTTTTTTATGGTTATTTGAGTAATAAAATCAAGGACTGGGAGATAGGAATGTGTACAAATCCCAGGCAGATTCAGCAACTGCCAAACACTGTTCTTTTTGTTTTCCTTTGCAAATCCTGGTTGGTTAACTGCTTTCTCAGACAGATGCGTGCTCAGATGGGGCAAAGGTCACATACACTGTTTAATGATATGTAGCAAAACAACAAAGCAATAAATGGTAAATGGCACATGTGGTTTTAATGACCCACTATTACGCTTCTGAAATGAAGAGATTCAGTAAAAAATAAAGGTAGGATATTTAGAAACAGTGAACCAGCACTCCATAACAGCTAAGTATAAGCTAGCATTGCAAAAATAACAAGTTTAAAATTCCTAAATAAATATGTTTGTAGACGTTAAGAGAAAAAGCAAAACTTTAAAATTCTCCACTGACTTCAAGAAGAAGAAATACAAGCTAATGCTTCACCAAGTACAAAAAGCATCCACCCAGAAATATGCTTTAAACCCGGCTAGGAGCTCTACAAATTAAGTGAAACTAGTTTTGCTGTGGATTTCTGCCCATTCTAAATCGATGACTGCCTGGAAATAGTGCCAATCTAAAGACATTTTCTATTGGGAAATGTCTTTTTCCCTCATTTTTATTCAATGAAATTAATGATATAATTTACATTCTAATTATAATCACTACACCACTCTCTATTACAATACTAAAATAAAAAGTTCTTGGCCCAAGATCTGTAAAAAAGCAATTTTCTTATAAAAAATTAAAATATCCAGAATTTTTCTGTGAATCAGATTTACTTAAAGTGGTTTAATATTATTTTAACTCCATAAGAATCACACATTTTAAAAGACCACCTATAGTCCATAGCTTATCCTAATATAACAAAATTCCAAAAAAAAAAATAATAAATTAGTAGCTACTTTATAGGTATAACTTGAACTTAGGGGAGAAATAACCATTCCTGTAAAACTTAATTTCTAAACCTTAAAATTGTATGGGTCATGTCAAATGCTAGAAAATTCCCCCAATCAAAGGTACTGCATAGTTTGAGAAAGTAATCCATAGTTACAAACCATTTTTTCCTACAATCAGAAAATAAAGAAAGGCTTTTAACAGAACTGCTTTCAAACAAGAAGAAATCAGACCTTTTATTAGATTCCAAAATTAAATTAAATATTGACTTATATTAATTTCTTTATATTTCTTATTAGGAATAAAGGCTTGCTACTTCCATGAAATATTAAGGTTGCCCACTGACCAACTGCGAACCTTAAAGTAATTCATAGGTTTAAGATGAAAAGATTGTTCAATGCATTAAGTATATATTCCATCTATAGTATTCTATACCATATATAGTTCAGAAACCACATGTTTAAAATCCATTAAGTCTCGACTTTTATTACTACATGGTCAAAGCAATTAGTTACCAAAGAAAAGCATTAGCAGATATGTATGTGATTAAAAACATTTATTTTTTATTCTAATCCAAGAGATTAAAGAATAGTTTTAGGAATTCTTAATTAGGCCTTCCCTGAATACCAGAGGACTCCTGCTGGGCAAAATCAAAAGCAGAGGTTTAATTCCAATATTTGACATAGATCCAAGTTGATAAAATTAAATGTTCTGAGTCTGCATGAACATAGCTGGTTAAGAGGCATAGTTAATCTCTCAATGTAAGAAGATTAATCAAATGCTAGCAGTAATGCTAATGAACAATCCTGATAGCTGTAGAATTCTATGATATAACTTAGGGCCAGTGGACTGATAGCAACATAGAGTTTAACAATCAATTATTTTGTCTCATGGATTGATGGGTAACCTTGAACAAGTCACTGGAGCAAGTCTACAAACTTCTATTTTTTCAATAAAAATGACTCTCTTTTTCTGTCTCTCAAATGAGTGCATGCACATAAGCGGAGAAATCTGAAAGAACCCTGTGAATGATGCCAATGTCAATTTCCTGCTATTGATATAGTGCTACAGTTATGCAAGATGTTAACATTGAGGAAGACTGGGTGAAGGTTAAAAATAAAAAAATATCTTTAAAAAATTTGCCTAAATAAATTCCAATATTCCATACAGCTCTGAAATTCTGTAACCCTGTGAAAATCACTTCCTTTTTTTCCTACTTGGGTTCCCTCCCTTTCTTCCATTTCCCCATCTTAAACTTGTTTAGTTGTTTGTTGTTTTACTTAAGCAACAATGATTTAAGCCTACCAGTAATTTCTGCATTACTACTTTACTGGAAGTGGCACACAGAGTAAAGAAGACAATAGGTAAATGCAGAAACTGACAAAGATGACTGGCTGATTATTAATGTTAAAAGACTCTGGTGGAAATTTCAGCAAATACACTTCCATCCCATCCACTCATGTAATAAATGTTTACTGAGCACCCAATACGTCTCAATTTCTATGCTAGTCACTGCACACTACAACAGTGAATAAAAGCAGACCCAGGCATATCACAAGTCATCTTACGGAATCTACAGGTCTGTGTGACAAAGGCAGGAATCAGCCTATCATGAAAATAAAAGTACACTGCAACTGTGTCTTGGGCTACTCAAAGGAATTTCACCTAGTGAAGTCTGGAACATCTTTCCTGAGGAAGGTAAGATCTGAGGAGTAAGTGGGAGTTACTGATACTGAAAAGACAGGGCAGCCACAGGCAAAACTGAGCATGGGCAAAAGTTCTGTGGTAAAAGGGAACAGAGCAATTCCAAGGGACTGAAAAAAGAGGGATAGAAAGAAACAGACTCAGGAGGCCCTTGTAGGTTATGTTTAAGATTTGAGACCTATCCCAGATTTGAGACTCATATCATCTGTTCTTCCTATTTCTATAACAATTTTATGTAGGATACCTGCTAAGCTTCTCCTTGACTACTGTTTTAAATAAAATCAATGTTAATTTCAGAATCCTCATTTCTTATTTCAGCCTAGTCACCCTAGGCAGGTTACTTGTATCATCACACCCACTCCACACCAGTGCCTTTGCCTTCCTGCCTCTCCTCACCCCCAGGCATATTACTAATACCTGCTCTCTCCTCAGCTGCAAGGGCCCTTCTTCTGTCTCTCTAACTTTCTAAATAAATGTTCTCTTTTAATTTGAAAAAAAGAAAAAAGAAAAACTGACTATCAATTTTCTCATCTATAAAATGTAAATGAATTCATCAATCCCATGTATGTCTACTGAGGGAATTAAATGATAAAATGTATTTCAAAAGCTAAAATAAAGAATAAACTAGTATATGGATTCAAAAAATTATATTTCAAATACTACTAAAACTAACAGAGCAAAAATTATTTTTAAATGGGTAAAATTCGGCTAACTCAGTAAACACAGAAGGAAACAGTGACAGGTCATTTTCTCTGGAAAGAAGAGTGGAAAAATGATTAAGAAAAAACTCTAGAGAATATTTCACTATATAAGTGCACATACTTTCTTTCTAAGTGACGATTACAAACAAAACAGGAAGACATCAAATTAAGTAAATCAAACAAAATCTCCAACATATGTACTTGGGGCTGAATTCTTAGTTTCATGAAGTAAAATATTCATTTAGAAATTAGTAATAACAGATAAGAGAATAAGAGAAAACCCACTTTGCAGACAATAGTTATTGATTATTCTAAGCTGTTACTAAATGCAAAGTGGATGTTCCTTGATCACTTTATATTTATATTATTGTTATGCAGGTTTTTTTGAGTAAAATTATAAAAAGCCATCATTTCTCCTCCTAACATTAGCATTTTTTTACTATAAAAATGAGTCCATATTACAACTACACATTTGTCTCTCAAGGTCTATTAGGTTATGCCCCCAAGAGCCAAAAACAATACTGCATTTACAATTTATCACAGAAATACTAGCAAGTATATAATTTTGCAGAGAAAGACTCACATGTGCGGCACAAGTAAGCAGCTATGCACACAGAACCAAGATTAGGAGATAACTGGTAGGCTACACCAGAAAAAAAAAAAGAAAGAAAAAGAAAAAGAAATCAATCAGAACTCCAAGCTGAGTAGCGCACTCAATCCCTCCTAAAAAACTGTGGCTATTTTTCTTCCCTCATGGACAATCTGCTTTTCTAACTCCTCATAAATGGCAGAATTTCAGTAAAGAAAATCTGTCTTACATGCTCCTTGCAAAGCCTATTACACCCCTCCATGAAGAAAGATCATAGAACAGGAAAAGTTGGTTGATGATACTGAAACTTAAACAACACAGTTTGGCAATTCTTTCAAATGAAAATGGAAAAAAAATCATCTGGTTTTTATGCCCAAATATTCATGCTCTAGAATTTGAGACTTCAAGGTGTGAGACTCAAAATTTGAATAGAATTTTGGACAGAATTAAATACTTCCAATCAAAGCTCTTATATGCTTTATTTTTATATGTTATCAACAGTAATAAGAAAAATATAATTTGATGGAAAATAAAACTTACGAAGTAGAACTCAGATATGAGGATTTGTCATGATATCTAAATCAACCAGTATCACTGAAGCTAAATAACTGTGACTTTCATTTTTTTCTGTTTTATGCAAAATAGTATGTTTAAGTTATAAATCTCATCTAAGTTATATGTCGTGAGAGTAAAACAAACTTTGATGCTACAATTAAAATATTTGAATAAATTAAGTACTTCTACCATTGACCATATTTGAGCAGAAAAGTATAAATGTACAGTATATGTTTAAGAAATGACTAAATAGACTCATGCAAGTATAAAAGGATGTAGCATCAAGGTTTGCTGATTCATCTGAAATCACTTGAGCCATTTATTCCCATTTTCATTGCCACTATCTTAAATTCAGACTTCAACTACTTCTTACTTATAATATCACAACAGTCTGTACAGAAGTGTCCTGATTACTGATTTCATCAAACACCAATTTTTTCTGCCCAGTGGTGTCAAATCTTCACAAATACACAACTGGTCAGTCAGTGCTCTGCTATTATTCCTCACATCCTAATGACTATGAGACATACTCCTTAGTCTAAGATTCAAGATTCGGTGCCACCCATCTCCAGATCTGTATTTTATACTCTACACCCCTCACCCACTGCCACCACATACACTGTATCTGCTGACCTGTACCTTGCACAGTAGAGTCTCCACCTCCCATCCACCGATGGAATTAAATGTTGTCCACGAAACTCCCATAAACAGCCCATCCTGACATAAAAAATCCATCTTCATAAGTTCTGTTTATACTTCTTTCAAAGCACTCCCCAGCATTCTTCCTATGAAAAATCCTAATGTCTTTTGTATACCTACATTATTCCCCTAATCTAAGAATTCCTTCAGGTGAGACAACTTTAGATCTAGAGAGAATGTAGAGATACCCATGTGTTTCCTGAATGTGTGAAAAAAAATTTCTTTGTTCTTTTTGAGTGTAGTAGTAAAAAGAGAGATTCAGAGGATGATAAGCAAAAATCAAAGGAAGAAAGACTGTTAATAACTTTATATTACAATACCCATAATAACTTTTACCACTTCCATTGAAACATACAAAGGTTGCATGATGTCATCTTATTTAATCTTGTTTTCTGCTTTGCTAAACTATAAAATTAAGAAAAGCAAACTGTCCAAAAGCCAATTGAAATAAACCTGTATAATTAATATCATTTAAACCATTAAGACAACTACTAAGCAGTTTTGCCCAATCTTCATATTTAGCACATAAATTTCTCCTTTCTTCAGAACCTTAATTTTGCTATATTAATTCTCTTGGGTATACATAAGGTTACAAGCACATTAATCAAACCCTTACAAATACTATTCATTATTCCCTATGCTAAAAAATACATTTTTAAGAAATAAAAGCACTCTAGAAAGCAGTCTATAGAAAAAGAGAAGCAGAAAGTACTTTACTTTTATCTTTTATCTTTTATAGGAGTAAATGGTGCATAAACTAAATTCTACTTCATGTGTTGTATATATACATGGGCCGTTCACCTAATGTCAAGCCAACTGCTTTTAAGAAACAAAGTCTGTATTTAAAAGTTGAATTATCATCTCCTTAATCTATTTAATCAACTATTAAGTTTATTATGCATCAAAATACCCAGCACTACCGAAGTAAATATCAAAAAGTAAATGATGTCTGACAAAGGAATCTAAATTTCGATTGAAGTGACAAGTCTACGACAATTGTAAAATGTAAAAAATAAAGTATACTTTGGCATATGTTGGTATCCAGCTCAAATAAGACAGGTTTAGGAAAAGAAAAATCAACAAGGCCAAAAGACTCATAGAAGAGTTAGGCAGGATCTGGGTGGATAGGATGAAGAGATTTCAGATGGGTGGGAGGATAAATTATAACAAAGGCACAGAGACAAATATTACCTTGATAGATTTCTAGGATTAAGAGGAAATAAAAAAGAGATGGAGACAAGTCTAGAGCAGTGACAAATGAGATAGGATATGTAAAGTAAATCAGATTGCAAAGACTTAATTTTGCAACAGAGGTAAAAGTCCACAATGGGGATAAAAGTGTTAATGGAAGGCTTCCCTAGCTTTAGAACAATAGAGGAACAAGATACTGGAAATCCAGCCTTTAACAGTCATCTAGTCATGAGTGAGGGAAGGCTGAAAAGCACAGCTGCAAGAATAGAGAACAAGAAGCAGCAGCAAAGATTATTTTTAAGAGAGAGGAGATTTAACAGAACTCAGGACTAAATGGAGAGGGGAGACAGATGAAAAAAATGAGCAGTCACACATAGGTTGAAGCTTGCTGACACCAGTAGAAGCAAGGATGTTGGGAGTAAGAGGAAGAGTTCAGATTCATTAATTTGAGATGCTATAAGTTCCCAGCACGCGTGTTCATAGATGATGTGGAACTAGAGCTAAATCAAACAGAAATAATTAGAAACAAGAGAAACATAAACATGACGATGGTACTGGCAGTTAAATGAAGTCACCAGGAAAAGGTTAGACTTGGGTCAAAGACTAAGCCATTGGGAATATTGGCATTTAGGAGGAAGAGAACCCAACAAGAGGAATGCAGAAGCAATAGTTTAGAGGTAAGAAGTGAATTGAGACAGATCATGTTACTGAAAACCAGAGAAGTGAATATTTAAAAAACCAGTGAGAGGAGCAGCAGAAGCCAAGCCACTGAGTTAAATAATCATTAAGGTCAAATGAAATGTTACAGCAAGTTCTGAAAACCAGAATAATATACTGAAGCCTAAATCCAGGAAATAGCGGAAGGCATTGTTTAGGAAAAATCAGAGTTGTGTACACCACTAGTTTGGCAATAAAGGCTAACAAAAAAGTGACTAATGCAAATTTTTAGGTTGATGGGAGAAAGAAGCTGGTATTTAATAAGCACTTTAAATGTCAAAGGTACTATACCGATATATATAAACAAGGTACATTGTCACAACCAATAAAATCTAATTTGCATTGTCTTGTGTCTACCTATTTATCATTTTAAATCATTATGCCAAAACTTGTTTCCAGGAATAAAAATACACTTTTGAAAATAAACAGCTATTATTTCAAAAGTTTTAACTATATCTGTTGTTTAAGTATTCTGGTTTTCAGAAGTCAATAGGCTTTCATTTAAATATGTCACAATACTACTCAAGTGGCTTTTAAAAAACAATTACCAAAAACTTCATCAGAATTAGTGAAAATTTGTCCTGAAAAAACTTCTGACAATGATTATTTCAAAGGATGGAAACTAATAAATTGGTACTAATCAAATGTATTTACAAACATAATCTTGTAAAATCAACTTCTAGACAAACACAAAACGCTTTATTCCATAATAATTCAATTTAGAAAATAAGTCATTAACTTTAATGGTTTATCATCAACTATCAACATGTATTGAAATTATATTCTTGTACTGATAATAGAAAGGCAATTACAGAAACTGGAAAGACATTAAAAAGGTAATAAAATGGGGTTAACGTTAATAGTATTCCCTGCTAAAAGAGAACAATTTAAAAATAAAACACAATGACTACACGGTTGTTTCACATCAATAAAAATGCTGAAAAACAGCACTGACATTTTTAAGGCAACAAACTAAATTTCAAAATAAGGTTAAAAGCAAAAAAAATAAAAGTATGATTACAATTACTGTTAATTACACACCATAAATGCACTGTGCATTACCCCTAAATTTAATGCAAATACTGCTCAAATAATAACAGAAATTGTAAGAATTTTTCAACCAGTAGAATATGGAAAGCCTATGGAAATTAAGAAAATGGTAATTGTGAAGATTAGTTTCATTTAAACAATTCCAAATAGAGTATACAGCTATTTTAAGCTACTCTATCACTTCAAGTCCTTTAGCAGTTCATGAAATACAAAATATAGAAAAAGTAAAGTGAGGATTTGCCCCATGCTACTGACTTTAAAAAAAAAGGAAACCCTCAGAGAAACTGGCTATGTTGGTGAGCAAAAGGAAAGTGAAAAAAAGCTACTTCAACTCCATTCTCTCTGACTTAATTTCACAACTGTACCTGTCAATCTGCAAAACAGAAATCCTACTTACATGTAGACAAAAACTCCATTATGCTCAAACATACTTGGCAAAATGTTAAGATATAACTTGACTAAGTCTAGACTCATATATCAGCTACACAGTGTCCACCATTGTGTAAACCACTTGAAATGTATAAATATAAATATTTAAGTTGGAACATGAAGTTTCTCTGAAAGTCAAATTAAAAGATTTCAACAAAATATATAATGAGGCAAAAGGAGGTAATACAACTTAGTTTCTATACTCAAATTTAGAAACTGAATGGTTCTAAAACTTAACTTCTGATCAAAAGTAATCAACAGTATAGTTTTTGTTGTTGTTGGTTTAGTTTTGTTTTCTTGTTGGTTTTTTTTTTTTTTTTCATGTCTCATGTCTTCATTTCCTTGCTCCTGAAAAGTTTCTACTCTCATTTCTAGAAATACAATAACATCAGAACTTTGTGCTAATTGCTATACAGCAAAATTTTATAAATGGATGCCACATTTCCTTTCAGTTTTACTCACTCTACAACATATTGAATATTAAACAATTTCAAAATTCTGTTGCTACACTGATTTGCTATTACATAAAAAACTCTAAAATGAAAATGTGATCTTTCTATATGAAAGCCATTTATCCTAACTATATTAAGAGTTCAGAAAGAAGAAGCGAACAGAACTTCAAATAAAAATAAGATTGGGTACATTTAATTTGGTTCTAATTTAATGTGGTTTTAGGAAAAAAATTAATTATATATAAATAAATGGCTAAGATATCAAAACTCATGTTCATCAGTTAGCAGTTCTCTTCCTCCCCCAACCCCCTTTTTTGTTCTTCTTCTTATAGTAACGAAAGAAAATAACCCATTCCAGCTTAGAAAGATCAACTCATTTGTTTTAATCCCATAAACATAATTAAAAGTTTTATGAATGTCACACATGCACAAAATCAAAAATGTAAAACCTCAAAGAGTTTACAGAAGGAAATTTGTTAGGATAATTTTTAAGAATTCTATACCATAAAATCAAGAAGATATAGACAGATAAACAAGTCTTTGTTCCACTGTAATCAGAACTGATGACTTGAAAAAAACATTCATTTGACTAAGAAGTCCTAGAAAGTCTGTTTTCCGTCTCTGCTACTCTCCACTCCATTTTGTTCTTGACTAGAGAAAGTGAAATTTTAATTATTTTTAAAAATAATTCAACAATTTTAATAAAGGTTCATCAGATCTGGTTTAAAGAAAAGGTGGGACATAAAGTGATGGTTGTAAGGCACCATAAGATGCTATGATCTCCAACATTTAAATTTTTATACAAATGTCAAATAAGAACTAAATATTCCACTGTTCCGTTTTCCTAATTTTACAGGATTCAGAACACTGATCTAGGTATTCATTCAGTCCCTCACATCCAAACAAAATAATTTAGGTGCCTAACATCATTCACCAATTCTAGTCTCTTACAGATCAGAGACACATAACCTATTTAAACACCTGCCTAAGAGACTCATCAATATTTCCATGCCCGACAGTTCAAAGGTTTACACATTCACCTCCCTAAAAGTCAAGTGCCAAAGCAAATGATCTTACTACTAGTAAGTCCCTTTTCTAGTTCTACCAATAGGTAGTATATCCTACCACAAAAACCAGTCTGTAGGCAGGATGTTAAAATTTCACAGTAAGAGTACAGATTCATATAAATGTTACTGCAGAAAGAAAGAAACAGAGTAGGTTGGGGAACCAAAGACAGAAAGAGGGAGGAAGCGAGACAAGAGGAGAGAAGGAGAGGAAAGAAGGGAGGGAAAGAGGGAGGAAAAAATCCATGCAAGGCATATAGCAAAAGACCTGATTACAAAGGTCAGGAGCACTAAAGAATGCTAGTGCTGCCTATGCATTTGTATTCTTGCCCCCAGGCATATGAGAAGGTACTGCAACCATTCAACCAATGACCCTGCCTTCTCAAGATTCCCAGGTATTAAAGTGTGTATTTTCTAAATATACAGGATTTGTGCTCGTTGACTTCCCTTCCTTTTTCCTCAACTACTTTTAAACCTTTCAATATTCTGTTTATCTTTGACCAATTTCTTTCCTCCTATCTCAGAGAAAAAAACAAAGAGCTTCTGATCTCCAAAGTCATGATTCTATCCTTTCTCACCTCTTCTCATGGCCCAAATATAAACAAGCACAGATGTGAATGTGTGTATCTGTATATATCCCCGTTCATGGCATTTAGTTGTTATTTTCTTTTTGTTCATGTAAAACCTTGAAAATTGTTCCATATCAGCACATATAGATACAACTCATTCTTTTTACAAACAAAAATGTTCCATTGTATAGATATATAATTTCTTTGATTCTCTGTCATTTGCTACTATAAATTAAAATTACTTTATTTTATTTAAATATACATTTAAATATGAATACATATATGTATATGAATGCATATACACCCCTGTAATGACAGTGTTTAACCTATTTAACAACAAATTACACTTCTGAACAGGATAACATGTTACATATCTCTAAATGCAAGAGGCGCAGGAATGCTGCACAGGAATGCTGCTCGAGGAAAGCTAGCAAATATATGAAAGAAAGAAAATGCCTTAACATTCTCAGGTCTGCTAATTCCTGAGCAATTCCAATAGTTCAGGTCCACTTCTTAGGATGAGCATGCTAACAGGCAAGGATTTTCAACCTTCCCATGGCTGGTTAATTCTGGAACAAACCGATACTTTGTATTTTGGGTACAGTAAAGGGGATCTCCTCCCTTCAGAGTGAACTAAAATAATGTTCACGCAGTTCCAGTGCTAGGGAGAGAGGGCAGTGGTTAAGTATCTCTTCAGGCACACTCGGAGCCAAAGTAAACAAACCAATTAAATGTAAAATAGAGTGAAGAGATAACAGTAGGACCCTTTCAGACAAGGATGGGAAATAAACCACCCAAGAGATAGGGTTTAAAATTTTCTTCAAAGTCTCCTCCGCTGTTCTTAATACCCAAACAATTCTAATTTGTTTTGCCTTTCCATCTTGTGGTTTCTATAAAAAGCAACATGTGTTTAATCAACATATAATATTATTCACATATCACTCAGTAGCTCTGTCTAGAGAACTGAATAATGGTGGTTAGGTACATCAGCATTTTCTGATTTATAACTTCACTGCTCCTTAAATCAAAGATAACAGTGTTGCTTCCCCAGAAGGAGCAGAGAAAGCTCTCAGCCTTGTCCCTCTCATCACATCCCTTGTCTTGTTGACATGCTATCTCTGTACTGCTTGTGTTCCTGTTTATGGCTCAGAAAAGTACTTGTTTATAGAATCTGTTCAATGCCCTGTTCATCCCCAGAAGTTAAGTGTGTTGAAATTAAAAAGCTGTGCTTGAGTTTGATAAATGAAATGACAGAAGACAGAAGGTCTAAACAGCTTTATCTTGCGCCCTTATAAAAGGCCCTAAAATTCAAACATCACCTCTTTCTTCCTGCTTCTACTGAAAATACATGGCAAGTCTGAACTTCACTGAAACAGCTGCTCTTGGCTGTGATCAGTCTCACTGGCGAACAAAACCACACGGAACAAGAGAAGGCTCACGGGTCTGATCACATCTCTGCTTCCCTTGAAGACCTCCCATCCACACCGCTGTAAGTTGAAAAGGCGAGAAGGACCGACCACTCCACTGCGGACTTAAACACTAAATTTTGCATCTCTCTAGCTACACCAGACCCACATCCAGGCCACAGCAGTTCAGCATAGACATGTCAGATGCACAAACTATTTTTAAAAGACAAGAAAATCTTGAGTTCAAAGTAATCATTTTAAGAAGCATGTAGAAGTTTCATGTTACTTAATTAGCTTATATTCTATTTCCAAACCAACCAATCTATTCCAAGTTCACATGTACACTTTGATAAACAAGCCACTGTTGCCTTTCCTACTGGGTTCTCTTCCTCCTGAGGCACATGGGCTGAGCCCTGCACCTCAGCAATCCTGACCTTGGAAAAGGAGGATGCTTCTCTCTTAGTCACAATTACCCTCTTTCAAGTTGCTATGAATCTCCTGTGCGGAGCTCTAACTTGCCAAGGTCCCCTAAAATCTGCACCCAGAAATTCTTCCACATCCAGGGTAAAAAGCACCCTCTAGTGCTCCTTTGAGTTCCCATTCTTAGCATTTTGCCATAACTCTGCTCGCTCAATGCCACCTCCCCCCTCCCCCAAATCTGGCTTTACTACTTATTCTAAATAGCTGATTCTCAATCTCCCCGTTATCCTTCATTTAAAAAATAAATCCAAATAAGTTTCTTTCTTTCTCCCCATTTCTCCCCACGCTGCCACCATTCCTACTCTACCTTTTGAGCGCATCCCTCTTTCACAACTCTTCTCCCTATCATCAGTTTTCCTGAGGTGCAGGAAGTTCATCGGGAATCTTAAATTTAAGCCTACTAGTATTTTCTTCCTCTAGCCTCAGAATTCCCAAAACTCCCGATTTACAGGCTGTCAAGTCCCCGAGGACTCCCTTAGCAGCCCTATTCACACCTCAGTGGTAAATGGGAGAAAGCGCAATCTCCTTTCTTCAAAGGGCACGTTTATGCATAAGGGGCCTTGTAAAGGGTACAATTGTGGTGACTCTTACCACAGTTTCGAATTCAAATGTCAAACACTAAGCCTGATTACACACTAAAATGGACTGCAAACTGGTTTTCTGCTGTCCAAGCAAGATTCCTTCAGTTAACAAAACATGTACATAGAACCTAAACCAAATGCCACATATTTGTCACGTTAAGGGCTAACACCACAAAAACAGCCTTGGCTCAGGGTACCTGTGAAACAGACAAAGGCTGTCTTTAGTGAATTCCACCATCCCTTCCCTGGACCTCTTTATTCTTTGTTTGTATCCTTCCCTGGTGCCCACCACCTAGCACATTCCTACTCACGACTGGCGTTAAGGTAATAATAACAAGTTAGAAGAGGATCTGAATACCAACTGTGGAAGTCCTGGTGGTAGAAATGGAGGAGGAAGCAGCTCAGCTGAGCCAGTGGCCCTGACAGGGAGCAGGAGCACTGGGAGCAGCGGCAAGCTGTTGCATCCTTCCACCTCCACCAGCCCCTGGAAGGGCACTGTCAGTCTTCTCTTCTCCCTTTCAGACTAAGACTTACGGGAAGAACTGTCTCCACTCCTGGCAAACGTTTTGGGAAATTACAGAGCCATGTACATGACACCAGACTGCAATCAGAATAGTTTCTAGAGCGTTACTATAAAGCATCTTCTCTTTTTTCCATCCTCTTAACCTAGATTACTCTTCTTCACAGAACATATCACTAATTGAAATAATAGCATCTTGTATATGTTGATTTCATGGCCTGCCTTCCCCACTAGAATGTATATAGCAGATTCTAGAGTAAGACCCTTTAGCTCAATGTTGTTTTGTTATAACACTGATAAAATGCTGTGGGAACTTAACTCTTGTTTATATCAATTAGCCTGTGGTAAAGTTGGTTTCCTTCTACGTCATCTCACTCCAAGGTGCAGAACCTATTGATGACGTTACGTAAGACTTAACTATGCACTCAAACAGACCTGGAGGCACATCCAGTTTGTTCAGTTTGAAACCCTGGGGCCTGGAACACGGCTGGCACACTGAGCTCTCAGCAGATAACAGTGGGATGAAGGAATTGACCTAGTCACCGCTATCTCTTCCTTTCAGTTTTGCAGCTAAGCTCTTATCAGACAATGTGCCAAGATTCAGACCCAGGGTGGGAAAACAATTTCTTTAAACCAGTCTTCCACTCCAAAGTCCTGTATCTACTCATCTCTTCGAACCCTGAGATGGGTGAGAAAGGTAGGGCAGGATGGAAAGAGAAAGAAGAGGAGTACAAAAGGAAGGAAGAGAAGAAAAAAACATTTCAAACAAAACGTAGCTATTGTTCTGTTTTCCTGATATTTTCTGTCTACTTTCTAATCCATGTAGAAGAAAAATCAGGCTCAATAATTCGTAATTACCCTGTATGACTAAAGCAGGGGCAGAATAGACTTGATGTTCAACGTATGTTGAAGGAACCAATGAATAAGTGAATAAATTAATAAAAATGTAAGAGTAAGGTAAATTAACAATAAGATTTTACTGTCACGTATCTCTTGCCTCAGTTTTCAAATTATAAACAACTCATTTAATTGTTTTAAGGGTACAAAGTACCTTACCATTAGCTAAATTCTTGTCTGCTTTTGCCTGACTGTTCCTTATGAAAAGGTGTGAAGCCAATAATTTATGAAGGCATTATGTCACAATCCTACTATGCTGTTAAGTATCCACTTTCCAGGATAATAAACAGTGCACCACATTATCAAGTGAACCACAATCTTTCCGCTCATATTTCATTTCAAATCTGAATGGCCTCTTTGAGAGTATTTTGATAACATAAGTTCATGAAAATTAGACAAAACCAATTTAATGAGATTCAAATTCTTGAGATGATTGCTTTAATTTAGCACCTAAACAACAAATCCAAATGCTTTTGAAATTTAAAACGAAGCACGTTGGATTTCTAATTGATTCCAGCACGACCCATCCCCATTTTTGTTTATGGGACTCAGGCTCATTGTACAACTCTAAGGCAAAGAGATAGTAGATATTTCAAAAGAAATGCATTATGTCCTTGACCAGACAAATGAACTCACATTTACTACATACATAAAATGTTCTCTAGTAAGTTATTCATTAAAAAAGGTAATAAAACCACGTGGTAAAAAATGTCACAATACAGTATTAAAACATGATCTACATTAAAGAGAGATAAAATATTAAACAAGACACAGTAACCTGGAAACACCATAGCTTCAGTACGTAATTCAACAAATTTCCTACCCTGTTCTCTAGTCTCTAACACTGTCACCAACTGTATCAGAGTAACCTTTCACATGCATTTTGTAAATAGTGTCACTTTACCTAGAATGGTTCTCCACAACTTTTGTAAGATCAAATCTATATCCCTTAATATGTAATTATTTTGTTCCCAACTTACATCTTTTCATCTTTTATTATTCCCTCAAATAATATTAAATATAAAAGCAGCTCACATTAATTTCTTAACTAATTGCATCAACCTCTATTAGACAGCTATCCACAATTTTCCTACACACCACTCCATTAGATGGATATTATTACAGTACCCTCCTTACAAGTATGAATGTTGAGACACAAAAGTAAATTACCCAAGTTACACAGTTACTAACTTGGAGAGCCAGAGTTTGAACTCAGATCTGTCTGACAAATGATTAATGGGATCTAAACTGGGTATGGAAATGAGTGAAGCCCATAGAATGAATAACAGAAAATACCAATGAAATTTAAAAGCAGATTTCTTGTGTACAAGGAAATGAGAAGTGGAAGGACTGGGGATTTGTTTGCAGAATGAGATTTTAGAATTAAGAATTCCAAAAAGTAGCATGATTTGGCCAGGGATATAACAAAGCTGAGTGGAGTAATGGTAAGAGTCCCTGATAGTCAAGTCAATGAGGTGAGAATTATGGTTGCCTAGCATGAATGTAACAGCTGGAATACAAAAAGACTGTGCAGAAAGTTCCCTTCAAATGCTGGAGTATACTGTAATGACTAATACTGACATCTTATTATTGGGTTGGCCAAAAAGTCTGTTTAGTTTTTTCTGTACAATGGCTCTAGTTGTGTTTAGTTGTCTTGAACTTCATTCAAAACAATTTCGTTAGATTTCATTTTGACAGCTGTCATATCAGCGTGCATTAAAAAAATCCATCAAAATTGGTGAATTTTTGCATAGCCCTTTTAATATTGAAGATGGAAAAAGATATACATCATTTTCAGTGTATTATGCTTTATTATTTCAAGAAAAGTAAAAACGTAACTGAAACACAAAAAAGATTTGTGCAGTGTATGGAGAAGGTACTGTGACTGATCAAACCTGTCAAGTGGTCTGCAAAGTTTCTTGGTATATTGACATTTTGGCCAAATAATTCTTTGCTGTGAGCTATCTTATGCATTGGAAGATGTTTAGCAGCACCTGGACTCTACCCACTAGACACCAATAGCAGGAGATAGCCAACATACTCAAAATAATCCAAATCAATAGTTATTGGTGAAAATGAAAAATGTGTCTTTTATTTTACGGAAAAAAGCATAACGGACTTTCTGGCCAACACAATACAAGGATATGCCTGTTACAAGAGTCAGAAGATCATGGAAGCCTTGACAGGAAGGTTTCTTTAAAAGTAATTAGGAGAGCGACAGTATATAAGTGGCTACAGTTGTACAAAAGAGTTCCAATACCAGTCCAAGGATCAGGATACCTGTGTATACTGTGGTGCTAAAACGTTTTTTATATTAATATGAAAGGAAATGTCCCCTCTATTTTTCCATTCACATAAAAAACAAATTTTAAAATGTGCGTGAATTACAAGCAAGGAAGATTACATGTAACCATTCCCTAGTTTTCTCTAAAATATAAGATGCCTGGTATTTGCATGCTTTATATCTATGCATAGAGAATCTGATGGAATTTGGCACAGTCACAAATAGAGAGCCTGGAAAGGACACAAATAGAAGGAAACACATTGTTCCTGCAATATAATACTGCCCTTCTTTCAACTTGCCCACTTACAGCATCACACAATTTTCAAGGATTCTGCAGGGGCAGAGTATTTCAATATATTAAACACACCTAAATGACTCGGGGAGCCAACCATATCATTCAGTGAAGCTATATCCCATCCCCAGTGTGATGATGTAAGTTGCCTTTTAAATTGAAAAATGACAAACTAAAAAGTGCTTACTGAAAATTTCTCACTCGTCATTATGAAACCTTTTTTTCCTAGTACTCATCTCCCACGCAAAATTTCATTCCTATAACATTCACAATTTCTTGTAAGTGGTATTACTGAAGTCTAAAAGGTTGCAAAGCACAGGGCATTTTTCCATCCATTATAATATAAGCTCACAAACTCTTGAAGCAAATAACTTAATTTCACCAGTGTATGTGTTCCGGAATAATGCCAGACACCTGAGCTCTGGTGAACTGGCCAGGTGGAGCTCCACCAGAGCTGCTTCCCTAGACACTGCCCAAATGTGGAAAAGGAAGAGAAAGATGTAGGAGACAAAGATAAAGTTAGGGAAGTACAGTAAATCAGATGCAAACATTACAAACAAAGGCTATCTGGATTATTAGCAGATGATATGCTGTTTAACCCTTGATGGATCATAAAATCCAACAGAGCTAGGGACAGTCACATGTTTTAATATAGCATAACCACTTAATATAAATCAGAATACTATAATATTAAAGGGCCTCACTAGCATGAATTCGGTGCTTGCTTTGAGCTAAACAAGACACAGTTCATAAAGCTTTATTTATATGGCCACAGCTTCATTTATTATACAAATTTCAAAGTTAAATCTCAAAACAATGCAGCAGAAATGGTGAATGCTTTCAACACAGTGATGAATTTTAGCACATAGTTTGGCTGACACAGAATAACAATGCTTCACTTTGACGTTTATTTCCCTCTCACCTAAAAGTGTAGCAGCTCTCATCTATGACATGGTCAATGACCGAGGCTTCTTCTCCCTTGAAGTTCTACCATTCCTATACTACATCACTCTCCTTCACGTGGCCCAAGATGACTCATAACCATCCTCACATTCTAGCCAACAGGGAGCAGGAGAAAGGGGGAAAGAGAGGCATGCAGCCTCCCTTTAACGGCATAATCTAGAAGGTGCACATCTCACCTCTACTCACACCCAATCACTCTGAACTTACTCACCAGGCCACATCAACTCCATGGGAGCCCAGGATGTACTCTTTACTATGGGCAAAAATTGGGGACTATATCATGAAAAGAAAGGTGCAATATGAGTTCTGGGAAACATTTAGCAACCACTAATACAAATGACAATGGAAACTACAGAATTAATTTCATTACATATTCAATGAAGTTTCCTGAGTGAAGCTAAATTAGACCATCTTTCCTTATAGGACAAAACATTAAGACAGATGCCAAGAAACATTAAGATTTGGATTATATAAACTAACAAACATTTTTAAAAACTAGCACCAAAATGAGTATTTTTTTTCTATATCAGCCTCAATATTTTTATAAGCATAGTATAAAAAATAAATTAATATGCCTCAGTAAGTTTAAATAATATCACTCAACCTGGGGCAAAATGCATTCCACCTTTCTCTGAGTGATAAATTTATGAGACATATGATTATATATAAAATATAAATTGAAGTATTTTAATAAATAAACTTACACATCTGGATACAACCTACTTGATTTTTTACATAATCAGCAGGTATAAGGTACCTTAGCCCTTGGTCCAGAAAAGGCCAAAGGAAGTTTTACATAACTTTCTCTAGGCACATTTCAAGACAGCACCTACATCAGCAATAATGAGGTAGTTCAAAAATGTGAGAAAACATTTTAACCACAATGGAACAGAGGCTTCTAGGGAACTTAGATGCCACATTTCTAAACCAGAAATTTAACACGTACAACTTGTTGCAATTCTTTTTCAGTTATAATCCTCCTGAAAATAAAAAACAATTTATTAATCTTCTCTCCCTCATGTAGTAACAGCTAAAGAGACACTATAATATCCTCTAATGTAATGGTAAAATAATATTTTAAAAATACCATTTTTATAAAATTCATGAAATATGACTACTTTAGGAAATATAGGTTACTCTTCCAATCTGGTTCTGTAGTTTATGGCAAAATAAACATTATACTAATCAAACACACAGGTGAAATAAATGTAATGAATACAGTTTGTCTACCTATACAGTTGTTTTCTCACAATGAAGGCAGAAGATCAACTTCTACACACAAAACTGCAGCTATCTTTCTGATATGGAAGAAGGACTCCTCTAAAATCAGTTTTCTATCTTTCCTTTTTGACGTCTCTTGGAATAAGACCTGGTATCAATAACTCCTAGCCCTGTGTCACACTGCAAGTCTCCCAATGATCTTTAGGACAAACCAAAATTCCAAAAAGAAAATCCTTTCAACTTAATTAGTATTTCTTCTAATTTAAAATTTCCTATCACTTAGTCTAGTATATCACAAAAAAACAATTGTTTTAAGATACATTATTATAATTTTGGAAACACTTGTTCATATTTCTAAATGATTATCACCTCTGCAGGAGAAATACCTGCTTTGAAAGCTATTACAAGAAATGCAAATCATTTATTATTGCTGAAGATTTAATTTAATTCAATCCTAATAATGATATATAAAGTGCTATCTTCGAATACTGTTGTAACTCAAAGAAATATCTCGTTTTACATATAATTAGCACACTTGTAAACCCAAGAACCCCACTGACTTGACTCCATTGCCAGTGGAACAGCACATTAAATTCTACTGCTTTAGATGTTAAGAAAAAATAAGAGAGTAATAATGTAGAGTTATAATCTGTACTTTTTTCTTCTCTTTCATAATGCTTTGCTGTCACCATCAAAACAACTTGTAAGATGGCCTGTGGTATAATCAGCTTATAAATCCTCGAGAGTCATGATGGGAAAAGTGTACTAATAAAGCCATTGACTGGGTGATCCAAAATTGCCTAATAAGGTTGTCCCTTGTTTACATGACAGACATTTAGATCCTTGTACTTCATTTCCTAGAGGAAGCAACATTTCCTATCAAAGCCTTTTCTTCTGTATGTAACACTTTCCCCTGAGTCAGCAAGACAAAGATCTGAATGTTTTTCTTCTGTTAGGGGAAGTGTCGGCAACCTTGATACATGATCAATCTTACAAAACTCATAAGATCAACCAGATTTTGTTGTGAGAGAAGACAAATAAGAACTACATATATTTTTCTTTGAAAATATCATCACTGTCTCTACATGTGTTTTAAAAAAAAAAGAGCCCTGCAGTCAAAGATTAAATTTTAAAGCTGAAATTATAAAACAGGAAAATATCTGATCATATATTTTCAGAGACAAAGCCATTGTAGGGTATCAAAGACGCACACCTGCATGTAATCAAATGCTTAGCTCATGAGTATAATGTGAACATACCGCCTACTACGACTTCAGTTAGGGCACAATGAAGAAAAAACACCAAACTTAAAAGTCAAACTCTGTTCTCAAAAATAAGTGGATTCTCTCAGGTGTTAACTGAGTGTCCACTCTGCGCAGGGCACATGATCTAGTACAAAGCTAAAAGTTGTGAAGCACTGAAAATACGATGAGTAGCACCAAAACTTCAAAATGAACAGCTAACACATGAAATATCCAGAATGCAAAATTTTGTCATTGAAATATGAAATGTTGTGGTACACTATCATAGCAACTTCCTTTGTTTTTGATATATGCTCCCCAAGGTCCCCCATCAGAAACATAACCACTCTCATAACTAAAAAGTCAGAGAGCAGAAGAGAAAAAGGAAAGTGTAAAAAGGGAACACAGGTCCCCAAATTCCCACCCTGCTGAGATACCCAAAACCACAGAACCCCAACATAATATGCTTTCACATACTCCTGAAGTAGGGGAGTTAAAGTCTCATACCTTTAAAATCTCTTCCATGACATGCCCACCCTGCCCATATCTAAAACTGCTACGCAGCCCTCAAGCATCAGCTCATATTGGAAGCTTTCCCTGACCCCCAAGTGGGCTCAGGTGCCCCCTTCTGTGAGTCCTGGGGACTCTGACATAGGACATTGAAGAACCAAGAAAAAATTGTTTTTACACTACCAACTAGAGTGTTTTAACAAATAGTAAAAGCCAAAATAACTCAATTGTTCAAAAAATTCTTCAAATGTAAGAACTTCAACTGTATCTTAAAATATAAGTAACATAAATAGGAAAAAAAAACCCATCATCAGATTGATAATACTAATTGGGAAAAGCTATTTTAGTGGTCACAGAAGACCTATCTAAGGAGGTGATAGGTATACTTCAACCTTTGTCTTTGGCCAAAAATGTGAAGTGTCAAGGGAAAGAGCTTTTCAGGAAGGGGGAACAATTGGAAGAGGCAACAAGGTGGCAAAGATCTTGACTCAATCCAGAAATTGAAATTAGACAAAGGAAGCTGAAGAGTAAATGTTTTCCAAGAGTAAGCAAGAGTGAAACATCGTATTTTAAAAATTATTTCAAATTATGGAAATCAAATAAGAAGAGAATACTGTAGTATGGAATATTGAGTTATGGATGGAGGTAGAGAATATGGTTCAGAAAAGTAGGGTGAAGCCAAAAAGCTAATCAAAACAGTTTTAGGTTGATACAACTGGAAAAAAGGAACAGTTTTAAAATGTTATAAAAATAATCTGGCATGGTATAATCATTAAAATAAAGAATGCCAGTTCTTTCAAGAAAGTATAAAGTAATGACAGAATATTATTCACCTGTTTCAGGAAGAAAGATGTGTATCGAAGACCCCTATATATAATATATTCATAATATTATGTTCATGAACTTAAGAGTTATCACCAAGAAACTACTCAACTGACATTGAGAAGAAATACATCATAGATGCCTCAGGTTCCAATTTCATGCGTCTCAGTAAATTTTTAAACATGCTAAATTTTAGGCAGCAAAGTACAGAAAATAATTAAATATGAGTAAAGTGGTTTCACTTGAAATCTTGATGCTTCTATGCTATTTAGTTTTATGGTAAAATATTCTAGATAGTGGGTCTAACTACGATCAGGAGGCAAAAGAATGATACGTACAAGGCCTTTTACATCCTTTGACAAACGTCACATGAAAATATAATCCTCAGCTGTTTAAAAGAAATATTATACAAGATTAACAAGCCCAATGTAATTAAATTTATCTGGCTTAATAATTATTAATTTTTTTCTTCCATCCCCAGAAAGAAAACAAAAACTCAACAAAACAAAAACAAACCAACAACAGCTCCTGTCACATATAGGTTTAATCACGCCTGCCAGGTTTTATGGTGTTCTTTAAATAGCAAGTGTCTTGAGATTATTCTATATTCATCCTTCATTTCTTTAATACAGTTACTGAGTACCTACTATGTGTACTATATGTAGAAAATGGAGAGGGCACTGGGGAGAGAATGGTGAAGAAAAGAAAGAAAATTAATATAAATTATGACAGGTTCTAGAAAGAAAATGGAGTAGCATGAGAGAAAATGTGCAGAATGATACAGAGTGATCTGTCGAGGACGGGCTCTCTCAGGAACTGACATTTAAGCTATGATCGGAAAGATGAGCAAGACTTAGCTGAAAAGATTTTCAGGCAGATGAAGCTGTGGCTATGTGGAGGTCCTGAAGGCCTGAAAAATTAAGAAATGTTAAGTTGCTGGAGCACAAAGACCTGTGGGAAACTGTCTTGAGATGGGGTTAGAAAAGTAGATCATGGAAAAATGTAAGTGATAAACTATTCATATGAATAAATAGTGCTTTTTGTCATGTTATTTCTCAAGGTTATTGCCATCACAGTTTCCATTCACTTCAACCATATGGTCTTATATAATGAGAATAGATTTTGAGGCCAGAAGATAAAAAAAACTCATTCGGCATGATGATTCTAGAGAGCATGTCGGAGTCTTACTTCAAGCAGAAATGTGAAAGCAGACCAAATATCTTTCTCTGGGACAAACAGGCTTATTAATTTCCATGACCAGTTAAAACTAAAAACAAAAAAACTTAAATGTAAGATAAAAAAAATAGTGATTTTTCCTTTTCTTTTTTACAACTCATTTGGCTTACAGACACTCGATAGGATATTTTCATTCTGCTTGAAATCAGTTTCATTTTCTGTATAAGAAATGCTATTAAGATTTGTTTTCAGTATCCAGGGGTATTGTAGGTATAAATGTTTGAGTTTAATTCTGATTTGAAGTAAAGTAAGATATTCAAAGGCACTTCCCTTACAGTTCAAATAATTTTATTAATGAAAATTTCAAAAATCTAATATGCTTCTCTTTTAAATCTACTGACATCAATAATAAATAATTTAAAGATAAGACTTCTTTAAAAATCTTAAACCAGCATAAATTTTTAAATGAAAATTAGATTTTCTCTGAAACAGTTACACAATCACTAAAGACCAGTATCCCAAAGGATTTAGAACTTGATAATTAAGTAAAACCTTTAATTTAAAAAAAAACTTAAGAGTTACTATTTTTCTAGACCTTAAGATTATCAAGTCCAAAACAAAACGACCTTCTCAAATTATCCATTAAATAGCCCTTTGTTTTGCCACTAATTTTTTTTCTTACTGTAAAATAGATCTTCAACTCTTCATTTTAAAAAGCTTTACCAATCAAAACGTCCCCACTGTACATTTATATGAACTCAAAGAATTTAGAAGCAAAATGTTTAAGGACTGAGTTAAACTCTGATAATAAAAGAACATAGGGAAAATCTAGCCTAAATAAGAATGTCAGGATTCTGCATTTTTTACCCTATTGGTTTCATTTGGAGAAACAGTTAACACAATAGTACAACAGCCTTCCTGATGGTAATTTTCTAGGACTTTCATTCAGAATCCAAAAACTGCTTCTTACATAGCTGATATAGTCATTGAGATTTTTCCAATAAAATAATACTAAATGCTATTTAAACCAACAAATGAGTTAAAGGAAACATAAATATATTTCTAGCAATTAAAGAGAAACCAGAAGATTAATATACGTAAATGGGGGAAGAGAAAAGAGCTACATAATACTGATAATCATGTTGTATTTAAAACAAATTTTAGCATAAAATTAACTATAGAAATTGATTACAAATGCAAAATGAGAAGGATGCAAAAAGGGCTCATTCATGTTAAAAAACAATACACAATGTATGCAGGTCTTTTTCAAAATTCTAATATTATCTTCTCTATATTGACTAAAGAAAGTCACTCTGCAATTTTAACTTTACTACAACCACATCACAAGACACTATATTCTCCATCAATGATGTAATCTTGAGGGAAAAATCATCTATTGGACCTTTGAACGGAACCTTTTTTTATTCACCATATAAACTATGAACGCATGTCGTCTCCTCAGCGAGTGAGTTATACAAACTACGTAATATTTTGCAACTGAAGGATAGTCTGTCTACCTTCTGCATATCACTTGTTAACTTGCATGAACTATCAAACTATCAGCACCATATATTTTTTAAGGCTCTTGACTTTCATCTTAATGGTAAGAAGCAAATGTTTTTCTAATATCTTCCTATTATTTGTACGATGAAAAGAAATATGTTAATTCTACAAAGAATAACCTGAGATGGCTTTATAAATTTATATTCCTATACCATGAATAGTTCTAAAAACTACCTTCAATCTGAAAAACTTTGATAAAAATTCCTTGTGAAAACTGAAGAACTTAACTTTGAATTATGTAACAACTACTATCTCTCACAGTGAAGAAAATCTCCAGTAGAGCTAGGGGAAATTAAAAATAATCATACAAGCACCATGAAGACAAATGAACATGGAGCTTATTAAAAATGAGATAAGATACCAAGAAAAATTTTTAAATGTTTAAACTAAACCAACTTGATTCTAAACTCCTACTAGAAAGTTAAAATAATATATTTTTAAATTAAGTAGAAAAATAATTTTACCCTAAAGCATACTGAGACCCAGAAAAATTTTCATTCTTAAAAATATAACCTCTAGTTCCAGATGAACTTTCATCCACATACAATAAATTGTTTACATATTAGAATATTTGTGTACATTCTGCTCTGTCCAAGCTTCAATGACCTGCAGTGAATTGGAAACTTCCTAAAATAACATCTAATTAAAATTATTTACAGTAGTTTGAGATTGCAATACAGCAAATAAAGTTCTTCTCTCACCTTGTTTATTTGCCATCTGTCTCTTAAATGTCAAGTACTGAAAATGCTCTAAGAATTCTAGTTATTTTAATCTAATATAAACAGCTGTTTTAATTTTAATCCCACAGAATAATTTTAATCCTACATAAATAAAGTAAATAAAGAACTGTTACATAATGGAAAATTATCCACAACATAAGATAGCTACACTTGATCTTTAAATCTAATGGTGACCTTGAGTGACAAAAGGAAAGCATTGTTTGCCTTTCATGTCTCATACATACAGCTTTACCTCCCGATCTTAAAATCACGATGTTGCACAACTCCCTGAAATGCCACTTCAGTAAACAGGTCAAGATAGATCTGCCTCATCCACCTTCTCTTTGTTAATGTTTCTAAAATCAGAAGACGCATTCATTGAAGTCCAGGAGCCCCATTCTCTCTTTCAGATGCTACCAAAGATTTCCTCATCCCTGATCATAACTATCTATCATGGTTCTCTGTGTCTAAAACCAACTCTCAAGAAATGAAATGTGAACTTAAGAGTCTCCAGTCTTGCTATAATAAATAAAATTAAATTTCATTATGTAAGAATTATCAAGATAAATTTAAAAACAATTCAAGGAAGTTCCCAAATTAGTTAGAGAAATACTATAAACATAATACAGAGGCAACGTGAAACAAACAAAAAATGTATACACGGTGGGGCAAAAGTAGGTTTACAGTTGTGAGTACGCAAAACACAGTTGATTCTTGTATTATTATTTATTAATTATTGTATTATTTTCAATACAAACAACTGTAAACCTACTTTTGCCCGACCCTGTATATCTTAAGGATTGGTTTTGACTTTCAAGATTATAGGAAGAAAAAATCTATTTGGTAAATATTTTAGAACAAGTTTTAGTACTAAAATATAGCCTGGGAAAAGGATGGATCAAGGCCAATCAAAATGGTAAAGTTGAGATTACTGACATCCCACACTACTCAACTTACAAAAACACAAAAAACCACACCCACCTTGGTACAGTGAGTCAAAACAAACTGCTGACAAATCCTAACAGCTATGTGAGGGGGCGCAACAATAATACACAGTGAGAACACACATGCCTCTGTTTTCCTTTAAAGTCCATTTCTAAGTTTGCATGGCTGATAAAAGAGAACAGCAATTCCTTTCTTTAAAAGCCCTGTCCACACATTCAAAATGTCTCAGATGTCTTAGAGCTGGTCTGCCCCTGCCAAAAAAAGAAAAAGCAGTATAGATGGCAAGAATGCCATATCCAACCGTTCAACCTTGCCTTTTAAGAAAAAGGAAAAGATGTAGCACTTAATTAAATACACAAATACAAATAAAATATTAGCTAAAAATCTGAAAAGTAATTTTCAAGTTTGAAAATCCTTATCTGTATTGGGGAACCTGATCGAAAAGAACACAGGAGGATCACCATAATACACTTTTTAAAAAATTTGTGCACATATATTTGTGCACTCCCTGTAGAGTCATAAATGAGGTAAGGACCATCTGCTACACAGCAAGCTATAAAAAGGACAAAGCATTTCTGTCAATAATATATGCCAAACAAAACTGGACTATTCACGTCAAAAGCATAGGCTTTTTGGAGGATTCCCCAGTTGCTGAAAAGTCCAGTGTACTCAGAGCCATAAATACAACATAGCACAGAAACAAAAACAGTCTTTGCAGAAATATTAAAATAAGAATTTGAGGAAGTGGAAACACTTATAAGAGCTCAGAAGAACTAATCAGTCAGTGGGAGAGCCTTGAGATATGCTCATACCATACAGGCAGGATGGTGAATTTTCAGGGATTTATTTCACAGGTGATAAGGGTAACTATAAGGACACTCCATTAAAACAGTGCTTCCAAATCGTAGTAATTTCACCAGCTTTATCTAAAAATGTCATTACATTGAGGCTATTTTCTATACACACAGAATTAAGAATTGTTTTAAAATATGATTTTTCTATAATAAGTAATGGTATTAGTATGTTTAGGGACATTATTTTCCTTCTAAAAATCAATGGGACTCATTGCCAAATCTGAGGAAGTTGATATTCTGAGTGTATCTACAAATTATAAAAGGTAGTCTTTGGCCATTTTACTGGACACTCCCCCATGTAACACTCACTTTCTTCTGTTTACAGGCCCTAGCCGACCATAATCAAGGATTATCAAATAACCCTACACCAATTCTAGAGAAGTAATCTTGTATTTTTAGGAGTGTCTGTCAACTACTGAATAGTGTTCCAGACACTGTGGGAGATACATAGAAGAAAAAATGACCTTTCTCATCACCATTTTAAAAAGGTAAAAATATTTGACAATGTATAAGTTCAGTGCCACATAAAAGGCCTTCATAAATGCTATAGTCAGAGGAAAAAAGAGACATTTTGCTAGAGTGATCAGGAAATTCTGAAACAAACAGGAATGAAGGCAGAGTGGGAGCATTAGGTATGTCAATAATGAGAAAAAGGATCGGCATAAACACGGGGACCTAGAAAGGAGAATGGGGAACAGCAGGATAAAAGGCAGGCATGCAAAGATAAGTGCTCAGTATAGTGATTAGGCCAGTGATGTTCAACATATATCATTTCGTGGCACATGTAAACTAATTAGTAAAATTCTGCAGTATACCAAAATATATATTATTGCCGATCTGACAAAAAAAAAAAAGATATAATTTTGATTCATTTACATCAGACAACTACTGTTGTGTTGGCTGTCATTTTTTTTTTAACCTGAAAAATCTAAGGGAAAAGCAGTCAATGCCCCTGACTAAATAGGTATTGCATGCTTTAAGAATTCTGTGGCACAAGATATAAAGGATATAAAAAGAGAATTTCAATCCTTCTTTTCCAATAACATTCCTTCAAAGATATTATGGAAACTTATCTTTCTCGAGGAGCCTTTAAAATAACTGACAACTGGGAGCGGATCCCTACAGTGATGATGAAGGGAGCTCAATAAAGTGAAATAGTTCTCAGCAGATCCAGGATTCTAGTCTCATCTGTGCCATCTCAACGGTCCCTCATAAAACATGATTTGCCTTGGCAATTCTAAAGGCAAGCGGGTTATCAGAAATAGCTAAGGCACTTTTTTCCAGAGGTACTGCAGGAAGTCAGGGATCTTCATTTAATCCATCTAGAAGATTAGAATGCATCATCTGGTCCTTGGACTACATATGGGAACACTAGACTAGATGACTGCCAAAGACATTAGTGACATAGCTTGTGTTAAAAAAGGGAGGGAAGGAAGGAAGGAAGGAAGGAAGGAAGGAAGGAAGGAAGGAAGGAAGGAAGGAAGGCCTACAACCCTGGCAGGCATGGCTTAGTTGGTTGGGGCATTATCCCATGACCAAAGGGTTGTGAATTCGATTCCCAGTCAGGCCATATGCCTAGGTTGCAGGTTCGACCCCCAGTTAGGGAGTCTATGAGGGCAAACAATTGATTCTTCTCTCTCACATTGATGTTTCTCTCTCTCCCTTCCTCGCTCTCTAAAACGCAATAAAAAAAAAAAAATGTTCTCAGGTGAAAATTTAAAAAAAAAATTTTTTAATTAAAAACCTACAAAAGTTTAAACTTATTGTATTTTAAAAATTATCACAAACATCAGAATACTGACAAAGATTGGAAATAGAGGTCTAGTAGGGCTTTAGCTTTCAATCACTGACTTACTTTCCATTAACTTTTTATTATCCTTATAAGATCACAATGGTCAATAATTCATAAAGCATCACTGGCAGAAATAGGGGAGAAAAGAAAATCAAGACAAAGAAAATGTCTGAGTTTATAAATGTCAAGTTTCTAAGACTGCTGAAGATTACATCAATAGTACAGGGATCAGTACTTTTTTTCAGTCAAGGCCTAGATGATAAATATTTCCAGTTTTGCAAAGACACAGTCTCTGTGGCAACCACTGACTTCTGTTACTGCAGTCAGAATGGGCATGTACATGTGCCACTAAAATTTTATTTACAGAAAGGAGTACAGGCTGGATCTAGCCCACAGGCTGTAGTTTACCAAATATTGATAAAGTAGAAAAAGTATGTGATACATTAGTAACTTGAAGACTTCGGATGCTTTATAAAAACAATTTTTACATATCCAACTGTGGGGAAAACAAACTAAAATTAGAATTTTATAGGACAAAAAACACAAAACTTGGTATGGAGATTTTGCTGTTTCTTAGGTCTTGAATCCATGCAGATGTACTTTAGCTAGATATATAAGGCTTGGCTAACCAGAATGAAGAGCTTTAGCCAAAGTAAAGTTTTCTGAAATTTCTAAAAAAGAATAAACTGGACAGCTCCACATTTTGTTACAATCATAAAATCAATATACCTCATTTTTTAAAAATTTAGAACGAAAGTTGAAGTGTTTGCAGCCTCTGCAAAGTAGGCTAACATATTTTCATTACTCTATTTCAGAAAAAAAAGTAGTTAAATAATCTTTCCTATTTCCTCAAAGGAAAAAAAAGTGCTCATCTAGAAAAAGTAAAAGCTTTAAAAATCACAGGCAACATTTCACACACCCACACAAAGAGAGACAGAGAGAGAAGGGCATGCTTGAGAAATTAAGCTTTAAAGAAATAGCCCTGAATTTAAAAATATAAACTCTCTTGTTAAACACACACACACACACACACACACACACACACACACACACACAAAGTTGCATTAACTGAGCATCTGACATACAATAGTAGTACTGGTTTAATGAATATAAAAACAATACACCTCATTTTCACAAGTATAAAAGGTATTAATTATTCAAATGAGTCTTTCTGAAAAAAAATTTTTTAAAGGGGGTTTACGTACAATGCTCATACATTCAGATGCCAGGAGTTACAGGCTCACACATGTCAACTGATAATGAGACATCATTTAGAAACATATGACATGTGAGTATATACAAGTCAGGTAGCCTCCACTCAGTTTCACTTCTCTAGATAGAAAACGGAATTGGAATATTTATCACTCACCTCTGAGTTACAGACATTGATAACAAAGATGACATAATTCTTATAAAACAAAATTTCAGTCTTCCTAACTGAGTAATAATTTGCTTTCAATTATTTGGGTCTAAACTTAAGTTCACAATAGTAAAAATTTAAAAGGGAATGAGGGAATGAAGGAAAAAAACAACTACTTTCTCTTAAACAGTGATGAGTTTGAGAGAAAACTGTTTTAGTATATTTATGCCTTCTTTTATTTTTGAATCTATTTTTTCCTAGAAAGCGAAGAATAGAAAAAGAGTAGCATTAAACAGTTTTCACTATTGTTCTGGATGTCACATTTTTTTCAGGCCTAAGAAGATCTAAGAGAAATTGGCTGGAGGGAGCAAGTCAGTGGAAAGGTTCTAGGGCAGCTTTATAATCAATGATAAAAAGAGGGTAGGCTTATGTGGTGCTGCCCTTCTTTCCTCAGTCTTAGAGCCTTAAAAAAGTATGGAACTACAGCAGGAATTCTACATCCACTGAGGCAGGAGAGTAAGCAGCTAGGAAAATTCCTTGGCAAGTGGAATGGAGACAGACAGGTGAACAAATAGGCTGAGCCAGATACCAAAGATCATCTCCCTTGAGATACCATCTAGGCCTCAGTTGTACTTCAGCTCCAGGTCCAGAAAAGTAGCAAAACCGGGGGCTGGGGGCAGGGGGGGGGGGTCTGCCAGGACGAACTGCAATGACAAATGATACCCTGCCCTGGCACTGACCAATCAATCACCAAAGGCTACAGGAACACATCTGGAAAACTGATGACTATTCTGCTGAAACCCTCCCTGAGATCTTCCCTAAGATTCTCACCAGCAAGATAAAAACCTTCAAACCAAAGGACCCAGCGCACTCTTCTCCTGGGAGCACAGCCACACCTTTCCCTTCTCCCTTTTCGTCCCCCACAGGCACTCATCTCCTAAACTCTAAGGGACCCCACCGGACCTGCAACCAGGGGAGCAGTGGGCAGAGGCAGCTCATCCCAGGCTTACCTCCTGAACCTGTCTCCAAACAAAGCACACTCTTCTCTGACTTCCCAGTGAGCTAACAGCAGCCCCATCTAGGCTCTCCTGCTGTTTCTTCTATGCCAAACCCCTCCTTGTTTCACTGTCCCCAGCTTTAATAAACGTACCCCCATAGTCACATGGACTCGTGTTGTGAAATCTTTCCTACACGAAGTCAAAGAACACACACGCTACCAGCTGGCCTGAGGTACATCTGCTCAGGGCGAGGTCCCCTGTCCAGTAACACCATGAGGTGCCTAGAATGAGGACAAACCCAAATACTAAGCAAGGAGATTACAAAGCCAGGAAGAGCTTGGGTGTCTGACAGCACTGTTGAGAGTCAAACGGGGTGGGCAAAATTAGGTTTACAGTTGTTCAAATGGAAAAAGACATGCAGGTTATGACTATTACAATTACTTTATTAACTCAAAAGAATGTCACAATGCAACTGTAAACCTACTTTTGCCAACCCTTTATATTGCTATACGTATATGAAAACTACTATCGGTCAGATATTTTCAGCCAAATACATTCCTAAGTGATGCAACTTACTTAGTCCATGTTGATAAAACACTTAAAATTTTACCATCCAAAATTTAGATTAACACTTTAAACCAAGAGCTGGCCCACAGACCAAATTGTCTACCACATGGTTTTGTAAATAAAGTTTTATTAAAACACAGCCATTCCGATTTATTTACTCATTGTCTATACCTGCTTTCCTACTATAAAAACAGAGTCGAGAAATTGCCAGCGGTGATCTGGCAAAGTCTAAAATATTTAATATCTAGCTCTGTGCAGTTTGCCAAACCTTGGTTTAAGTCAATCAACATGCCATTTTTAGAAACAGTTATTTAATCTTAAACTAAAAACTGTGAATTGATTTTCTAAAATCTTAATCTGAAGTATGTTAATATTAGAGACACAAAGTGAAGGTGAAATGTATCCTTCTCTATTCCACCAAAACAGAAAACACCTACCACCTCTTTTTTAAATTTTAATTTGCAATACACTAAACTTTGCAATAGGGGTGGGGGGAGGGAGAGGAGGGGGATAAGTAAGGGAAGGGTTTAGTCAAAGAACATGTATAAATAACTCGTGGACACGGACAACGGGGAGGGATATGAGTGTGGGAGAAGGGGTGGGCTGGGTGGGGGAGAGAAGTGGGGAAAAAATGAGACAACTGTAATTGAAAAACCAAAAAATAAAAATTAAAAAAAAAGAAATAAAATGTGCAATATAACACTAAAAAAATAAATAAACTTTGTAAACAGATTTAATGGTGATGATGTAAGTCATAATTAAATATTTTAATTAATCCTCCAGAGTTTATCACAAAATAAAAGAATAATACAGGAATTCATAATCAAGAATCATCAGGGCTATTAATATAACTTTTAATTAAATGTGTATATTTAGAGAATAATTTCTAAAGAGATGACATTTTATACATTAAAATCAGTAAGAATGTTTGTTATAACAAAGTACTTATAAATTCACTTATGTTAATACATATAAAATTTTTATTATGGATAATAAAAGTTGAACTCACCATGCTTTTTAATATATGCATAAAATTAATAAATTAATTCACTATACTTTTTATGATAAACCTGAAAAAAAATTACAAAAATATTTATGCTCCAGGCCATTCAAAAAATTATTTTAATTAATTTTGTTTGGCATTATCTTCTACCAAGCAAAGTTTTCACACATTCACGACACACAGGCCAAGTTTCAATTTTCTTCCTATCCTTAGTATAAATTTTATACTGCCATATTCAGACACTGTTACAGGTTGAATTTTGTCCCTGAAAAAGATATGCTGAAACCCTAATCTCTATCCTACCTATAAATGTGATCTTATTTGGAAATAAGAACTTAGTAGATGTAAAAATGAAGTTAAGATAGGGTCATCGGGCTAGGCCCTGATCCAGTATGACTAGTACATATTCTTGTAAGAGAGAAACTCAGACACACGCAGAGGACATCAGGTGATGACAGAGACTGAAGTTATGTTGCCACAAGCCCTGGGGCTACCAGAAGCTGAAAGAGTCACGGAAGCATCCTGCCCTAGAGTGTTTAGAGGGAGCATGGCCCAGCTGACATCTTGATTTCAGACTTCTAGACTCCAAAACTGTGAGAGAATCAACTTAAGCAACAATCAACAGTTGCTTAAGCTTTTCTTTCAGCTGGTGGTGCTTTGTTACAGCGACCATAGAAAGTCACCGAGGTCACACATCTGTGCATAATCACCTGATCAGATGTTCAAAGTGACACATTTCAATAATAAATCAAATTATTTTTCATTATAATCTGTTCCTCAACCTCTTTATTTTTGAATTCTGTAATGACTTCATATGTGAATCCTGCAAACTATATGTGCATAAATGCAAATTGAAATAAGAACTCATGCTTTAACAATGAATTTAAAGATACCAAAGATTAATATTAAAAATGGGTTTAGAAAAAAACAGTATTTCTGGAAATATGTTATGACCTACTCAATTAGTGCTGGATGCTAATCTGTTTGGATCCTTGAAAATTCCACTTCTTTGTTAAAACACTAGGGGGGAGGGGGATGCTTCTAGGGCTAGATTTCTAGATTGCCAAGCATTCCTCAGGCTATAGGATTATCACTGCAGCTTGTCTGTTTCATAAACAGACTTTAATTTCGTTTTGAAAAAAACTGCCAAAAGGGCTTTCTTTAACTGAATAACAAACCTGCCACTTGAAAGACATCATTCATCAACCTTCTTTGTGGGAGTATTTCTATTATGAAACTAAAAACAGTCATTCTTTCTTAAGTGCTTCTGGATTTTAATTATCAAATTTGAATGTCACCAGATAATTACTGAAAGGAAAACATCAATTTTAATAAGCTTCCTTAAGACTGAAAACATAAAAGGTATTCAACCATAAAGCCAAGTTCACCTGAGTCTTGTGAGTTGGCTTACTGTCTTAAAATACAATGGTTATCACTCTCAGGAATTTACAAATATGTGTTAAACTCTATACTGCAGGAAAAAAATTCTTCTACTTTAAAATCAAACTATCATGTGTGTATAATACGTAATTTGACATGGAAGGAAATTAAATAAATTGCAATAAAATTTTTAACTGAGAGTTGTAGGCTGAATGGTATTAACACAGATGAAAAAATAAAACATATAGAATATGGATTAAATATAAATGTTTTATTTTAAAACAATGGATTTAAAGTTATAGCTGAATAATATGTATTCTTTTATATTTTGAAATTGTACCCCAAAGAGGAAATTGCTGGGGAAACCCCTTTCACTTTTCACCTACATGAAAATCAACAAGAAACTTACTTTGTATCTGGTTAGCAAAGAAGTGTGGATACAGTTAGCCATGAGTCTTTAACAAAGATTGCGCACGTTCTCACCTGCCCACTCTAACAGACTCCCTTCATTTAACTTTAAAACATTTCTCTAAGTAAATTTCTTGTGGCTTTTACCTTGATAGTACGTTAAAGAAATAAGCTCCTTCATTTCCAGATGCTTGAAATATAGGGATCTTATCAAAACTTAGTAAACTTTTTATTCATTTATGGTAAGTTAAGCCTAAGGAAGATGTTAAAGTTTTGTAAAGAAAATTCCATGCCCTACCTGGCAGACACACTTCTACTTAAAGGGACAGACTATTAATTGTCCTCTGAATCCAAGTTATATATTATCATTTTAAAACATCAAAAATTAATATTTAATTTCTCTAGTCTTCCATTGAAATGGAAAACATGCCTAGAATGCAAACAAATATAGAGAAAAGGTAAACAGCCGATGCTTGAATTCAAAAAAGATCAAATAACCTATTTTGATTTATTTAGAAATCATGTTTTTTTACTTGCACTTATCTCTTGACCTTATGAATGCAAAAGAACTGCAATTTTCACCATTTATAAATTTTAAAAGAGAGAAATAGACTAGGTTAATTTTTTAAATATAAAATTATTTTTTAAAAGAATATAAGCCATTCCCTCTCATGTATCATTAAACAGATATTTCATAGAATAAATGAATGCATTTGATAGTATACAAGTTATTTATAAAAGAAAGACATAACCCTAAGATGACTTCTTCTGCAAATGATTACTGTGATAAAATATTCGTACCATAAACTACTATTGAGTTTGAAAAACTATTTAATAAACTAATGTAGCAACAGCAGCATTAGTCTGAAACAAACTAGACCTTCCTTTTATGATGTTGAAATATCTGAGCCAAAACATATTGTGACTATCCAGAAAATAATTTAAAGGCTGAAAAAACAGAGTCAGGAAACCAACAGAGGTTACAAAGACCACTTAGAGCAGAAAAGGCATCGGACCGTGAGATTCCTGTACTCAGTTCAACAGCACTCTTTCCTCATTTCCTTCTCATAATGCACAGAGTTGCCTATGAAAAAATGTGGAACTAACTGACATTATAAACAAGACCATGAACCTGTGAGGTCTAGTAACAAATAAAACTATTACATAAAGCCCATATTGTGCAAACCGGTCAATCTCTTTATGGTTAAACTGAAAACCCATGAGGAATTTCAGAACTACTGCAATAACCATGTAATGAACATGTTTTGTATTTATACATATATAAATATTTAAATTAATGCAACCAATTTTTTCATACAGCAGTATGAGGAAAGAAAGTATGTTTGCAGCTTTGTATATTGTTGTTGCTTTTATTGTTGTTATTGTAACTAATGCTGTTTGTTATTCAACTTTTGACTCTATCACGTGTCTTTAATATATCACTTTCAAATGTTCTTGGTATACTATCTCAAAAATTACAATACAGATACAAACAGCAAGCATAATGATCTGTAGTCCTTTAGGAGGAAAGGCACTTTATTAATGTAACAGGTTATATATACATTTTTCTTTCTTCAGCCAAATGGTCAATGAAGAAAAAAAATTTTTTTCCTGAAAGATTTTAAAGGAAGACTAGCATCTTTTAGAACTAATATTTTTATGTCAAAATACTTTTTAAAAACATCTTAATCAGAATGAATATTATATAAACTATACATACTATGATTTGTTTTCTACAACACATGTGCATAAGAAATGGTATGGGACTTTGATATGACATCAGTAATAACACAACATCTATATATCTTAGAAGCCGTTGGCTCAAATATTTTAAAAGCCTGTATTTTCTTCACAGACAGGTTATCAAACACAGAGATATTTTCCACCTCAGTCGACTTTTGGTTTTGTTTCAGTGGTTGCAAACCAGAGTGTGGGAAGGAAAAAATGGGTTGTAGCGCTCCGGTTCACTGAAGCAGTTCTAAAATGTGGAAAATCTGAATATTATTAGGCCATCACCTCTGGGTGTTCTTAAAAACAATGTTCAACACCAGGCCTTGCAGAGACTGCGATTAATACATAACATTTTATGTAAAAGTAAGTTTTACTATTAAAATGGTCATCTGGTGAAATTGCAAGTCAAGTAACTGAAGAAAGTCATCTTATCTCCATCTGTATTATTTGTCAGCTCGAACTGCCTTCACACCCATTTTGCTTTTGCCACTGAGACTTTAAGCAATGTGATATGAAATTACTCCTCTTCTCTGTACTTGAAAGTATAAATTCTCCCTCTCCGCAAGTTCCCCAACCCCCACTCCACACTACGCACAAAAACTTCGTGTGCCAAAAATCACTGTACTCTTCCCCAAAATACCAACCAGCTCAGAGTGGTTCAGACACTCAGCTGGAGAAGAAGCGACTCAGCATGAGGTTCAATTGCTGGTAGAAAAAAATATGGAGAAAAGTAAAACTAGACAAGGAAGAGGTTTACTGTAAAAATCAAGCACGGTGTGCAGCCTGCCTCTTCCAGAATTCATTATTCCACCCATTCTCAAAGCAAGAGGCTTGCACTATGTGCCCCTAATATCTATTTCAGTAGTAAATAAATGTATCTAACTATAATTTCCACCTATTGCCTTCTACTCAAGAAATACATTTCATGCCATTTGCCGTATTTATTTTTCTATATGTTCTTATTTTTATCACATGTATGTTAAATTGCTTTTAAAATTCAGGCTACTCATATTTTGATAATTAAAACAGAGCTAGTTCAGAATTGATACCTGAATTTTTCCCTTACAGTTAAAACAAATCCAGAATTTATTTCTGATACAACATAAACATTAAAATAAACATTTTTATTCATATATTCATAATTTTCTTCAATAAAGTACCAAATCACTAGAAAAATTACTGGTGTAGTAAATGAACTCCAAATTACTATTTCTACAATTACTGCCCTTCATTTTTAGCAATAATACTAATTTCTTCAGGGACCCTATTTGCAGAATTTTTAAAAAATGTTCAGAGAATTTATAATATTCCCAACAATTAGTGTCATAGATGTTAGATAAGAAACAATCTACTACATAGATACTCTGTTGCCTATCAACCATGATAACATTTTAAGAAGTTTCTTTTATATTCTAGAGAACGAAATGCCCAAGAGTTCCATATATGACGGCACACTTTAGCCTCAGTTTGCATTTGGAATCCTAGAAGAATCTGGAAGTGATTGTGTAAAAACATATTACTACCAAAAAGAAAAGATATATCAAAAATCTATGACCTTGTCATGACATATGGTAATTATAAATTATGATTATTTAGCAAATGTAACTTTTGCATAAACACAACTGGCCACAGAACACTATCAGAATATGGGACATGGACAACAGTAACATTCAATTAGGAATGCTGTAACAGCAAAGAAACTAATAAACTTTGTCTTAGGGTTGAACTTAGAAGAGTGACAAAATTTACTTAAAACACAGAATTTAAAGAACAGTCTCAATATAATCAGTCACATTATGCAATCTATCATCATCTGTAGAAATCTACACACAATCAACCAAAATTTATAGCATCCCCCATGATATGCTCCTACATAAAAAAGCCAAAAAAAAATCAAAATCTATAAATGAAATGGTTGTTACAATGGGTTCTAATCAGTTAGAAAATGTTTCTTGTTACTATAGAAGGTAAAAGTGGGATACAAGTTTACCACATCATATATCACTACATCCATTTACAACATTGTATCTACTCAAATTCCTAGACCTAGAAGTTACACACCTTCTTATTGTTCTAACACCCTTAGATGTAAAAGTTAATGGATTACCTTGTTGGACCAGAAAGAATTTCAGGGCTACTAAATCTAAAAGAACTATAAAGATATTTCTAAAACAACTTATTTTTTAGATCAATGCTAGAACTACAAAGTGAAAATACAGTTTTAAACAAACATCTGGCTTCACATAATCTTGGACACCCTTGAAAGGTCTGTAAGAAGAAACAATTGCTATGATATGTCTCTACCTTTCATCTGGCTCCTTGTGGCAATCCAAATCTCTGCGTAGCCCTGGAAAGAGTCTTAGAGATTTAAAGCTAAAAGGCAAATGGAAGATTCACCACACTCAACGTGTAAATTGTGGTCCAAGAATATTAAGTGATGAACCCACAGTTAGATAACTGGTTAGGTTCCAATGATTATGTTGGGGTTCATCAATAATTTAGAGAGAAAATTATAAATAAGTAAACCTTTATGGCATTTTACATTTGGCAGAAGATTTTTCTATATTTGAATTTGCTAGGTTTAGTCACTCAGGGTTATTTGTTTTATAGACAGCTTCAGAGTCTGCATACCTAGATAAATTAATTTCCTCTTATACAATCCTGTTTCATTAGGCTAGTTTTTCCAGTCTGAAAGAAACATTATAGGTGTCTTAGAGATTTTTCTATATATAAAAAGAAACTAAAATCCAAAGAGTTTAAGTACCTTAAACTGAAATTCAATCGAACTATGTTAAAACATTATATATTTAAATTAATATCATGTTTGTTTTTCAGTTTGGAAATCTAAGTAAATTATCACTATCAGTGAATAATGTAGATATATTTAAAATATTCCAGAAATAAATAAACTTTATTATTTTATTTGGTTTAAGGTAGATCACAAAATTTAAAATTGAATTAGCCGAACAACAAACATCTAATGAGGAATTTCTAAGTCAAGAATTACAGCTACAAAAAAAAAGAGTCAGTTGAGCCCTGGCTAGTGTGGCTCAGTGGATTAGTGCTGGCCTGTGAACTGAAAGGTCACTGGTTCAATTCCTGGTCAGGGTACATGCCTGGGTTGCAGGTCAGGTCCCCAGTTGGGGGCTTGCAGAAGCAACTGCAATAGATCAGTGTATCTCTCAAACATCGATGTTTCTCTCCCTCTTTCTCTCTCCCTTCCCATCTCTCTAAAAATAAATAAAATCTTTTTTTTAAGTCAGTTGATGTCACTTCAGTCTCTGCCACCTCAGTCATTTCTCACTTTATAGACAACTTTGAGAACTGAAGCTACCCACTTCTACCACACCCACATCTACCACACCCATACATTCAATTAAGACTGTCTTAATGACAGTGTCTCCAATATCAAATGCTGGTGGATGTGGAGCCATAGGAACCTTCATTCATTGCCTGTGGGAATGTGAAATGTTACAGTCATTTTGGAAGACAATTTGGGAGTTTCTTACAAAGCTAAACATAGGCTTACCATAAAATCAAGCAATCATGCTTCTAGGTATTTACTAAAATGAGCTAAAAGCTTATGTCTACACTAAAACCTGCATGGGAATATTTATAGTAGCTTTATCAATAATTGCCAAAACTTGGAACCAAGATGTCCATCAACAGGTAAATGAATAACCAAACTGTGGTATGGCCATGTAATTAGTATTATTCAGCAATAAAAATAAATGAGCTATCAAGCTATAAAAAGACATAGGGGAACTTTAAATGCATCTTGTTAAGTAAATGAAGTCAGTCTGAAAGCATTACATTACATGATTTGAACTATATAACTTCCTAATAATGCTAAACCATAGAGAAGCACAGGGCATTTTTAGAGCAGTGAACCCTAATATAAACTATGAACTTTAGTTAATAATTCTGTATCAATATTGGTTCATCAACTATTACAAATGTACCACACTACACAAGGTATTAATAGTAGGAATAACTGCATGCAGAAGAGAAAGGCTATATGTGAGCTCTGTACTTTCCAAGTAATTTTTCTTCTGTAAATCTAAAAATGCTCTAAAATATAAAATCTATTAAAAAAAATAAGAACACAGTCTCACGAACTAGCTGTTATCATCAAGTATATAAAACTACAAGGTTTAAATAATGTGAAAAGTGAATGCACAAATGAAATGACATTTCCCCCAAAACAAACACATGACAATAATTATATTGCCTATGAAACAAAAGCAGCATAGGTGGCCTTCACACTGAGACATAAAACCTGAAACATTCTTACCTGTCCTGCGACTGCTCTTCATACATCCTCTCCTTGCCTTCTTTAAAGAGTCTTATGGCTCGTTTTGACTTTTTCATTAGACTATCAATGTAGATTTTAAAATATTCATTTTCACTGAGTTGGGCAAGTTTCTGGTTGTCATCATATTTACTCAATATAAGTCGCAAATGCTGATACGTATCAGGTAAAATATCAAGTATATATGGCGGGCTATTTTTCAACTGGAGTTTGGGATTTTGGCACAGTCTGACCTAAAAACAAAGACAAAAATAAAACATTTCAGATGAACCACAATACTTTCTTTGATGGAAAAACTGAGAAACTTAGTAAACTATGTACCATTTCTTCACTTTCCATAATATAAATTTTGATCTTGAAATTACTAACATCAATCTGCAAAGAGTTGACAAATACCTGCATCTGTCTTAATACAATTAAATCCTACATTCTTCTCCCATTCCGTTTTTTAAATTGTATTTACTGGGATGACATTGGTTAAGAAAACTCTGTCTGTTTCAGGTGTACAGTTCTATAATACATCAGCTGTATAAGTACTGTGCGTTCACCACCCAAGTCGTCTCTTTCCGTCACCATTTATTGCCCCTCTACCGTCTTGTACTTGCCCTCACCCCTCTTTTTCTTCTGGTAATCACCATACTGTTGTTTGTGTCCATGAGTTTGTTTTTGCTCAATTTTTCTCTTTCATGTCATACTCTTACTTTCAACCCCTAAGATTTTACTCTCTCTTCTACAATGTCTTATTGTTCATGGCTTAATAGAACTTCAGGGTGTTAATTATTGTATACCACTAACACTATTTTACATAAAAATGAGGAAATGAGCCTCTTCTGGTAACCATTGTCTCATATTTATGCATTATTTTACTACACTGAACTCCCAGCTAAAATGCTTTCATTGATTTTAATTAATGTTTTGGTATATTGTTCCTAACCCTGAGGAGAATAAAAGAAAGAGGTGCAATTTTAATAACCAAGTTATTAAGTAGTAAATAGGTGTCAGGTTAGAACGAGTCCTCTCCACCTCCCCAGATTAACTCCCAAGCCTGCAACCCTGTGTTACAGTGTAACGGTTCAGTCATTCAGGTGCCACACAACCACTGGGGTGTTTAGGGCTGCCTGCAGAACTGAAAATACCTTCTGCTAGCAAGAAAAATAGTAATTCAACTACTATATTCACTTCCACATGTCCATGTGATTTGGTCAAAATTAGCATATCTCATTCTTACGTCTTGAACCAGGGCATAAGAAACCATCCAATTAATTATTTAATGAAATCATTGGGAATGGCACAAGGTCATACATAGTGTAGAAGCACACACTCTTATGAAAAGCAAAATGTTCACATAGAGGCAGATTTACTGAGAAGCTGGTGAAGTGTAAATTTGAGGGTTCCTCAGATACTTGACTCTTAAAGGCTTCCATTTCTTTTTTGTAAAAATTTCAGGAGCAAGATATCTTAAATACAACTGGTTAACATTGCTGTTTTTTTCTAGCATGTCTTGACTTCCATCACACTTCACTTTCTGTTGGGCATCACTGGAGGGACCATGAGCATTTTTGGAATCTGGCTAACTAGAATTTGAGTTGGAGATACATTTAGTTTAGCTTCAGTGAAAGGTACATGTGAAGTACACAGTCACTTCTGGAACTAGTTAAATGGTTGTCAGCAGTGGTGATGAAAGAATGACTTCAGGAATACTTCAATGGCCACGGTGCTGACTAGCCCAGCATGGAAGCAGGAAGGTCAAGATCAAAACTGGTCATTTGAATGTAGTCAGTGGTATCTATCTGGAAGTATATGTAGACAACTGAAGAAATTCAAAGTATAAAATGTACAGAGTTGAGATTTCCCTATGTTTGTGGATTTACCACATTTTTAAGGAAAACTTGTTGTAACTTTATCGTTCTAAGAAAATTCACTCTCACACCCAATTTCATAATTGTATTTTTGTACTTGTATTCTTTTTATTAAAAGGACCTCTCCAAATTTCAAGTTCTGCAAAACATGGATCCACTGCTGAGTATTCATAAAAGTGCCTGGGCCAAATAGAAAGCAGGTGAACAATAATACTTTCAAGAACCACAAATAAAAAAATCTACCCTGGCTGATGTGGCTCAGTGGATTGAATGCCAGCCTGCAATCAAAGGTTTGCCAATTCGATTCTCAGTCAGGGCTACATGTCTGGGTTGCAAGCCAGGTCCCAGATTGGGGGCACACAAGAGGCAACTACATATTGATGCCTCTCTCCCTCTCTTTCTCACTCCCTTCCCCTCTCTCTAAAAATCAATAAAATCTTTTTAAAAAAAATCAAGGAAACAACAAATGAAAAAGTAGTCTCACTTGCTTTCTTTAATAAATAGCCATACAATTTTTATTTTGTGGGAAGAAAAATCTTGTTCAAACTATCAAGCATCAGCTCCTAATTTATGAAAACCATTTCTCACATTAACTGAAGGCAGTTTCATATCTTCTTCCTTTGTATGTACAATGCCTAAAACAGAATTGTCGAGTATATAGTACAGAAGTAAAATAGATATATAGATGGCTTGGCTGATCAATTCTGGAATACTATATAACCATATATATATAAATTATACATAAATAGTATGATTATATTACTTCCCTATTTTCATGACTAAACTATACTATTATTCAAATCAATAACCCAAAGGTATAGGCATAGTTTAAATGTAAAAACATTATTTTGATCTCCTAAAGAAATAGAAAGATTGAAACAGCAAATAATTGATCAAATAATGCCAAATTTTTACACTTGAAAGGACCAATGAAACTTTTTTTACACTTTTTATTTTTGTGATATTTTGATACAATCAGAGACACTCATTCTCCCCCTAAAGACTAGTGAAGTCACAAATATGTCAACTATTTAACAAATCCTGGTTGAAACAGGATGTAGTTTTTCAATTCTTAAAACTAAGATAGTATAACAAGTACACACAATTTTCAAAAATATTACTACCAACAACATCTTATAGCAGGAGCAGTTTCATTTCAGCAACATAAAACTTGGTACAACATGTCACAGATTGATAAATTATTAACTTGTAGCTAAGGGACTAGGTAGTTTCAAATTCATTTTCTCCACTGTTGAATATTTTAACTAATAAAATAAAAAATTTCTCCCAGGGCCAGCAAAAACCACAATTCAAAAAAACAAATTCTCTCAGGTACTTTGTGCAGACATTCCAAATAACTGTTCTTTAACACACTCTTTTAAATATTACACATTTTTAATTTACTATTACCTACCTGACCTTTTTTCTCGTTTGCTTTATTTAAATCATAATACTCTCTGGCAATTAATCACTTTATTCAGTAACATTGCTTGAATAAATACTATACACTAGGTACTAAGCTTTGTGCCAGGAAATTATAGATGATTAGAACATACTTCCTGCCTCAAGGAGTCTGCAGAAGAGACCTAGTTCTCTATAATTAACTTAGGAACAATGTAATTCTTACTTGAAGGGATCTTAGTAAAGATCCTGTCCAATCCATTCATTTTCAGATAAAGAAACTAAGAACTACAAAGATTAAGGGACTATTAAAAAGTCATTAATCCAACACAAGAGCCTGCATCTTCTGAATCTCGGGCTGATGCTGATCGTTTTAACTATACGACAATTTACTTAGAATCAGGCATGTAATTGATGATTTCTAACTAAACTCATTTACATTTATTCCATTTGCAAATTTACATGAACTTCGTGACAGACTTTTTAATTCTACAAATGTTTGTGTCAGGCATTGTTTCAGGCCCCAGGGAATACAGAGAGAAATAAATCATAGACCTGTTCTCCAATTTTCTAGTGAAAAAGACTAGTGGCCTGGAAAACAATTACAGGAGAATTTGAGTACTGCAGAAGAGGAATGTACAAAGTGCTAGAGAAGAAAAAATCAGTGCACTTGTGTCTACATGGGAGTGTCAACAAAGGCATACCTAAATTTGTAAAAGGAATATTCCAGGCAAAAGGGTGTGCAAAGGCTTGAGAGGCATCAGAGCGTAGGGTGTGTGAAGAGCAGAGTCAAAGCAGTCATTCAAAGAGGTCTCGGAGACACAGGAAACCCATGGGTGAGTGGCACAAATAGGTTTGAAGTAGGCTAGAGTCAGTTCACCAAGAGCCTTTTAGGTCACAGTTTTCTAAATTTGCACTTGGGAAAGTGCAACATACAATGCTGAACTACCATATTCCACTGCCTGTGCAGTTCATCAGGTGGATTAGTATTAAACTCTGTGATTTATGACAGCTCCTGCTGAAAATGAAAAACCCTACACCAGGACTATGCTTTCTAAGCAGGTGAAATTCAATTCAACTCAATAAATATTTATTGAGTGCCTGTAATGTGCAAGGAACTGTGAAAGCCAGGGAAAGAAAAATTGCTTTTCAAAAAGTAGAAAAATCAAGCTCACCACAAGGTTCAAGTTCAGATTCAAGCAATTTAGATCTCTTCAAGAAATACTCAAGTCACTGCCCAGAATGAAAACTGGTCCCAGCCCAGAGAAGCTTACACAAAGAACCAATCTTCAGTCACATAATACAATAATAAAGTTTTTAGGGTACCTACTGGTACATGTAAGAATTGGTTCATTAGCAAGATTACTCTTTGCATTTGAACTAAAAGGCAAAACAGTATTGGAATTGAGCTAAAAACTCCATTAGTCATTGACTCAAAGGGATTTTAGAGCTAGCTAAAGAGGACCTTGGAGATCACCAAGACCAACTCCCTCCTTTTGACATGACAATACTAAAACACAGAAATGGAACCTCGCTGAATTTACTACTCAGAACCCTGATGTCTAGACTTAAGAGTCAGGCACGCTCTCCATTACATTATACAATTGCCTGGTGTATTTGTTTAAATGTATTTAAAGATATTTAAGCAGACCTCTCTGTATATGTATGCACTGTTTGACACATAAAAATATATGTCTAATCTATACATACTATATATGTATTTCAATACATGAATATATATGCATATACATTATATATATATATATATACATTCAACCATACCAAAGCAAAAGCACAAATATAAACAAATATACTAGAATTTTCAAAGCCATTAATTATTCTTGGAACACTTTAAAGAATTTCCTGACTCTGCCTTAATTAAAATTTCCAGCCAAAACATTAACAAAGAGGTATCAGATCCCCTAACATATTTCTTGCAAAGAAGGTTCAAACCAGCCTCTAAAACATATGAAAGAAAGGTGGTCTACTGAAGCAAATGGAAACTTCATCATCAAGGAATTGCATCTATACAACAGCAGACTTTCATTATGAAACACATCTCACTTCATGGAGCATTTAGTTACATTAAATCAAGTCATGTATCCACGAGGTGAAATACCCCATTTTTAAAGACAGTACCAAATGCCTGAAAGAATGCCTTGTCTCTGCTTCTCATGTAAATGTTGTAAGAGGTTCCTTACTGCAGTTACATAAAAATATATCATCATGATAAAAAGCATCTATGAATAGTTTGGATTTCTTCCATTTGAAGTCAGAAATTATCACTGTGTACACAAAAGTACAAAAATGTATAGAAGATAAAAATGTAAAAAGCAGAAAAATAATACAAAACTCCTACAAAGAATATCAGTTGGGCATAACAAGAAAGGTAGCATATAAAATGGGTTATGAGTCCAGTTTATTAATTATATAATAGGATTTGGAGGAAACTACCAATTCCTTGTGGTTTTCAAGGAAGGTGTCTTTAGAAGACAGATATAGGAAGCACCATTGAATAACTGACTAGTTGTAATTAAAATGTCAATTGTGTATTCATTTGTTCACAATCTTTCTATCAAACAAGAATGGAACTTTCTTAAGGGTGGAGAACATATCCATCTCACTGGTCTATCTTCATCACCTAATGTACAATCTAGTGTATAAATGTGCAATAAAAATTTGTTGAAGGGAAGGGGGAGTAAAAGGGAAGGAACAAAGGAAGAACCTCTCAGAAGTAAGCTAATAATGCAAATAGGAAGTCTATAATAGATTGAATAAACCTGTCTAAAAACTGAGTACAATGTTTGGAGAAGAATTTTATCATATCAAATACAAGGGGTAAAGATACTTCTGATTTACTTCTCATGGAAAGAGGCAGAGTCACATTACACCACGGAGCAGTGTGCCTGAATCTGCACACTATGAACACAGGCATCTGAATCATTCAAATCTAGGATGTGGCCCTGCCATTTACTAGCTTTACAACTTTGGGTTGGTTTCTCATTCTAGAAACCTCTTAGGATGTTCTAATTCTTAAAAGAGGAAATCTAAAGTGTTCTGCACAGAACCTGGCATAAAGCTGACACTCCTTTTTAGTATTTCTCCTCCTTACTTAGTTTATATTATACCACAACATGGCAAAATCCCTGCAGGTTTTGCAAAGCTATGAGAATTAGACCAAAGGTACTGATCATTTTGTTGATCATTAAAAGCTCTTTTACTTCCTGAAGTTCTTCATACTACCTGAAAAACTCCTTAAAAGTATGGAACGCTTGTGCAGGAACGCAGCAAATAAAGCTAATAAGCCCAGGACAGTCCCCCAGAGTACATCCTTGTAGGGGAACTCACATTAGATACAATATGGCTCTAGCAGCAAAGGCATCTGGGAACTGTTGGACTCTTATCTCTCTGTAGCCTCAGACTTAGCTAGCTACCCAGAAAATCAGAATGCTGCCTAAAGATGAATGTCATGCCCCCAAGAAGGAGGTTAATGAATGTATAGAAAGGGATAACTACCCAATGTTATCTGTTAGCTTAGAAATGCATTGTTCTTTCTGGTGGTCTAGGAGAGGACCCACCTTCTGGTTTTACTATTAACCCCCTAGGAGGAACTCTGTCCTGGGAGGGGTATGGATTCTTCCCACAGGGTACCACTGGGAGCAACTACTCTGCTCCCGGTAACTTTCGCCGATTAAAGCGCTTATGAATTGAATCAGGCTACCTGTCAGTTCTTCAGAACTGTCCCTCAATTTAGACTTTTGGGGCTTTTACCCAACAATGTTGATGTAAAGTTTTTAACAGGTAATACATTTAATTTAATAATTATTTTTGTTATTGCTATTGGAAGATAATATGACTAAGCTTAACAATTATTTTCGTATTAACATGTTGAAGAGCTAAAAGTTTAGTCAGATATTCAGATACTTTCAAAATGCTTTTATCATTACTGGGAAAAAAATCAGCAACTTACAAATATATAAAAAACATTTAAAACCCTTAAATATATGGCCAACTACAGTAGATAAAAATAGCATCCTGGCATCATTTAAGTCACAGCAGGTTCCTAAGATCTTAATGTAAAAGGTGAGAAATTATTTCCATTTCAATGTTTTAGTTACTTACCCACTTAATTGCTAAAATATATATTGTTTATTGTATAACATACAAATTTGAAACGTGGTTTAAACATTACAAACGTTATGCCTTAAATCACTTCCTGCAAACTCAATATAAAATATACAAATTCCTCAAAATGTCTCTGTTAATTTTCTTATTTTCCTTCTGTCTAACTGGAAGTTAGTGATCTACCAAGGGTTTGGTCTTTTACTTGTTCTTAGCCTTTCCCTCCTACCCTTATAATCAATGATGCCAATTTATCAATTGTTTGTACTTCCTTTACACCTTAAGTCATTCCCTGCCTACATCCCTTCCCCACCATCTACTAACGTCTCTGATAGCACCCACACGCGCGGTTATGCTCTGCTCAATCCTTAAAGCTACCGTAACTTACTTCCTTCACTAGTTGTCAAAACTGTAAAGCAATTTTTAAATAATCCACACATTCTCTTTAATCTAGCCCCATCACGTAAGTGAAACTACTATGAAAGATCAACAGTGGCCTCTACTCATGAAATTCAATGAACTTCTTATGTTTTCATCCTTCCTAGTTTTCTCCCCTTGAATTTGATTTTCTCAGAATTTGATACTATCTCCTTAGGGAAGCTGTCTCTACCAAAGAAATCAAAGTGCTCTAATTCTTTCCCACCTCTCTCATCACTGTTCTTTGAGATTCCTTTTCCTTCATTGCCATCTAATTACAGGTACATGGCACACAGCCAAAAATTCCAATCCCTGACTTTTTCTCTGACTCTCACATTCTACTCTGCCTTGCGAATCTCTTGCTGTTCTGTAGCTGGAAATGCTACCTTTACGGGCGTATCTACCAAACACATCTCTAGTTTCAACTTCTCTCTTGAACTGCACATTCACTTTTCTGACTTCAAAGTGTATTCACTCTGATGGCCAAAGGTAAGGTGGGAGGGGAGCTTTGTGAGGGCAGGCAAATGAGGGAGGAAATTGGGGACATCTGTAATAGTGTGAACAATAAAAATAAAGAAAAAAATGTATTTCACTCTGGCATGTCAAACTCAACATGCTCAAAAACAAACTTACCATGCACCAACTCCCCAACTTCCTCTTTTTCTTCCTATGTTCCTTATATCGTTAAGGGCATCACTGCCTTCAGGGTCAACTAGGCTAAAAACCTCAAAAGTCACTTTCACTTCTTCTTTTTCATTCTCTGTATCTAAAGGGTCACCAGGACCTGTGAATTTCTCCTCCAAAATGCCTCCCCCATTTGAACCAACACTTGCCATACCTACTGTCAGTTCTCTAGCTTAGCCCTTCATTATTTCTTATCCAGTCTGTTTTAATTTCTCTTGATTATTAGTCTCACTTTTAAGTTTCTTTTCTCTTAATCCTCCTCTGTAGATTCAAGAGAGTAATCTGCTCAGAGACTTCAATGCTTCTATGCCAAGTAAAGTTCAAATTCCTTGACAGAGTGGTAAGGCCTCTTCATCTTCCTCTACTGTACCTTCTCTCACTCTACAATATCCCTTTTCTTATCATTCCTTCAACCTGATATACCCTCTACCTCACTGGAAGCCAAAACATACAAACTAATAGTTGAATAGCACCTCTACCATTCCGCATTCTACATCAACTTTTCGCCTCCACCACATACCACCTCACATATTACAGCAGTTACTCCATTTTACAGGATGTTATGATTAATTATGAACCTCTCTCTCTTCAGTTTGGATATGGTAAATGAACGAGAAAATCAATAGACAATATATAAAACAACTCTGAAATAAAGTAAGTTGATTCAAAATCTGGGTGGTTACAATTATATACCAGTTAAAAGATTACCAACTGATTAGGGCTTCTGCTACATGTATGCCCTATATGACAAGGATAAGCGAAAGTAACTTGTGGGAGGATTGCTTTAAATTTTTTATTTTATCAAAAGCTCTTTCTAAAAGTGACAAGTAGCATAGCATGGATGTACCTAGATAGCATTATATTAAGTGAAATAAGCTAGTCAGAGAAAGACAAGCGCCATATGATTACATTTATATGTGGAATCTAATGAACAAAATAAACAAACAAAATAGAAACAGACTCACAGATACAGAGAACAGATTGACAGCTGTCAGAGGGGAGGGGCTTGGGGGGCTGGGTAAAAAAGGTGAGGAGATTAAGGAAAACAACTCATAGACACAGACAACAATATGGTAATTACCAGAGGGGAAGGGGGTGGGGGAGGTAGAAGAGGGTAAAGGGGGATAAATGGAGATGGAAGATTTGACTTTGGGTGGTGAACACACAGTACAATATACAGATGATGTAGTATAAATTGTACACCTGAAACCTATATAATTTTATTAACCAATGTCACCTCAATAAATTCAATAACATTTTTTAAAAATAAAATAAAATAATAAAAGTGACAGTAGCAAACTGTAGGATCACTTCATTTATTTAAGCACAAACTGAAAACCTAACTCAGTACTAAACAAAATTACCCAGACATTTAATGTGTTATCATCTGTCTAAACCTACTGGGGTCCATGAAACTGCTAACACACAACAGCTTCACTAACGAAAAGAAAATCTGTGAAGAATTATTTAAATAAATTGTATTCCCTGTCTCAGGGGCCCAAGGAAGATGATATTCTCAAACCCAAAAAATAGTTTTATATAATCCAAGCTTCTTTAATTGACAAACTTTTAAATATATCATGGTCACAATGAAATTATAAAGATAAGAGAATGAATTATATTCCCAGCTTGACAAACATACTAAATGTACCGAGGATAAAAGGCACTAAAGGCTGTTGTTTGGCACCACTTTTTAAAGGCTTTTAAAACTCAGTAATGTAATTTCAAATAAATGACAGGGACAGGAAGACAAAAAATGTGCAGGTACTCAATATGCTTTGTTCTTTGGCATCAATTAATTATTTTTTAATTTCCTGAACAGCCACATATCTCAGTACCTTTAGTATCTATTAGAGAGAAAAATGTTTCCTCCATTGTCTATCATGCTTGTGAAAATCATGCTCAGGAACCTCGCATTAATAAATTATCATTCCTACCATACTGAGCAGCAATCATTTCCTTATCCTCACCTCTGCATACACGTATCCAACAAGAGTATGCTAATGCTGTTCCTAAAGGCAGAGTCCAGCAAAATCCAGACAGACAACTTTCTAAACACTGGCCAGAAAGCAAGGTAGTTGTTTTCTGTGCTCCTCCCAGTGTACTTTGTATAAGTCTGCATTACAGCCCTTTCCAGACTACATGGCAATTACTCATTCTTATGCCTGGCTCTGATGATGTTCTCTGAATTCCTTGATAGGTCAAGGGCAGTTATATCTTACCTAGCTTTGCATTCTCAGTACTTAGGAGGAACATAGTATGCCCTCAATAAATGTTTATTAAGAGTTTAAGAAATCCCATCTCCGCAATAGCTTTGGGACAGAATCCACATTTCAAGTATATTTGAACCCAGATGTGTATTCATGAATAACAGTTCTTTCATTGTATCAGATAGACATGAACTGACATGAAAGAGTTTCAAGTTAGCTACTGACTTATACTGACACACAGAGCTAAGGTCAGAAAATACGGAATGCTTTGGGATATGTTCCTATTCTTTTTCTCAGTAAATTTACTATGCTAATTCTATGCAACTAAAGTTTTGTCGCAAAACATTTAACAGCTTGTAAGGAACACACTGAGCAATTAATCCCTCCGACTCTCAGTGACCTTGTATAGAAAGCCTTCCTTTTGAAAAAATAACAATTAGTTGGAACTGGAATCTCAGCTGACCGTTTTAAATTCTAGAGGCCAGGGAATGGCAAGACTACACACTTTCTGGACCGTTTCATGTCCCCCGTAAAATAAGTTATCTTACTGTGTATGTACGTGAGACAGACTGAACGTAAAGCATATTTTTTTATTTACATTTCTAAGATCTGCTCTTGAAGAGGCTCCGTAAAGGGGGAGAAGAAAAAGCCAACTAAATATTGAACACTGCCTTTTACATAACTAACAGACTTGAAATTATGATTTTCTGTTATTCACAAGCTAAGCTCATACTATTGCAGTTATTTTAACAGTTAGGTAATGTGTCAAGGGATTAACTTTTGGACTAATCATAAAGTTCCTGATGTAATCACTAGGGCAATGTTGAGATTATGAACCACTTCCTTCAGCACTGACAAAGAAAGAAGAAAAGATAAACACATGTGGGAATACTTCTGCATTACTCAATTAAATAAGACATATTTTCAATTTGTAATTACCAATGCCTTTTATTACTATGTGATGGAAAAGTAACAAACATACTGAGCTTTTATAATGATGCATGTAACTTCCTTCCACAAAGCCCACGAACACATTCATAAGTGAGCACAATTTCATCATTGACGAATCATGAAGATAAATGGGGTAAAACCATACAATGTACTTTTGCCAATACCCGCACCCACATTCCACTAAGTAGACTTGAGATAATAGATTTTCTTGTAGTCAAGATTCTCAAATGGAGAGGCGAAACCCAAATCCACAAAAGGGTTAATAAAATAAACAACTGTATAATTTTAACTATCAAATACCCATCTACCATAACCCATGGTGAAATAAATAAAAGAGGATAAAACTTATGTTAATAATCTGTTACAGACCAAAATAATACACACATTTTTAATGTTTCAAAAACAATAACTTTATATTAACTATAGCTCATCACTTCCTTACATAAATCTTTTTCATTTGACGTTCTGTACAAATTCTGACCACTCAAAGAAGAGGGTGGAGTAGGAGGAACAGCTCCCATGGAGAATCTGACCATTTCTTTGCCCATTCAAATAACAGATAAGTTAGATGAAAACCCTGCATTCCTTCTCTTACACCCAAATAATGATTTAGGCAATGAGAATGACTTCAATTGCATACTCTTTGGAACAGCAAAAGCAGTTAGTATTGTGCCTGCCAAATATATGCATTTTTTTCAGCTGCATGCTCTTCATTCTTAAGTGTCCAATGCTAAAATCAAAATCTGACCTCAAGCAGCAAGTTGCAGTTCTGACACTATGACATCATTCTGTCTGGAGCACTTTCATATCACAATTTGAATAAGTTGGCAGAAGCTTAAATAGGTCAAAATTAAGCCCAAAACTAAGGATACTAATCTGGCAAAAATATTCTAGTTCTGCATTTAGCACCACCAGCCACAGAATGACAAGCCTATCCATTCATCTATCCATCTGCACTTTCCATAAGGAAAAATGAAAATAAACTAAATCTTATCATCTTTCTGTATTTGCTAATACCACTGACTGTGGTTTTTTGGTGGCAAATATTTCCACACAGTAACATACCAAAATAAAGGTAGCTGATACCATTTGATTTTTTGGAGTCTTTAGTATACTCCTACAAAGGAATACTTGTTTCAAATCTCCATTTCAGCAGTCATAAAGATATCAAGAACTCTGACTCAAGTAAATTCATAATCAGCCCCATATATCTATGAAATAAAGCCATAGGTGCTAAAACATTTACCAACATGTTAAGGAACAGTACTACTGCTTCAAAAGCAAGAACTATTAATTCTGATTCTGACATCTGGCTTAATTTCTTCTTGTAAAATTGTAGTTCATCTGAAAGCAACATGCAGAAACCACAGAGGTTTCTGATACTCTCAGCTCCACACCTCCATCATAAATTTTCCTTTCACGATAAACAATGTGCAATCGAAAAGGTTTCCTGTTTCAAAATGGAAGAGATGAAAGAAACTATAACTCTCCCATTAACAACAAAAAAAGTTTCTTAATGAAGATGAATTCTCAAAGATGAAAATGGAAACTCTCTCAAATACCCCTTCCTCACTTAAAGACAGATTTGCTTTTTCCCTGTAAATATTCTCAGCATCATACATTGTGGTTGTCAGAAGAGGTCCATCAAAAACTTAAGTTACTTCTTTGCACTCTTTTGTTACCTAATAGCAACATAACTTCACGTCAGATAGAACAAACACTTCCAAAGTATTACATGGCCACGCATCAACAAAGAGCAGCCAACAGCAAAAACTTGCATATCTGAGTCATATAAGAAACTTGGAACCTTGAAGAGTAAGACAAAAGGAAAAAAAAAAGTCTTTGCTCTGAATCCAGCTTTTCAAAACACATAGCGGATGTAAGAAAAATGGTCAATCCAAATCAAGATTGTTACCATAACAATAATTATTAATTAACAGTATAAATAAAGCTGGAGAAGTCACATCCAGGGTGAAATGGGGCCAAGTACAGGCACAGACAGAACGTACCACTTTGTCCATGAGTTTCCAAGTTTTCTCCACAGTCCTGCGATCTGCTGCTGCTTGTTTAGGAGGTCCCACTGCATCTTGAATAGCATCAATAATACCCAAAATTCGTCCTTTTCGGGGGTTTCCTCCTCGGCCACCAGGGTTTCTACCATTCATAGAATTTGCCATCTGGAATCTTAGTTCTTTGAGAGGAAAATTTTAAAAAAGAAAAGTTAGTTGGTCATGAAAATACATAGCCAACAGAAAACTGACCTGATTAGCTTGCACACACTGCTACATCCTCCTTCATCAGTGAGAACAAAATCCAGGGTCCCAGATTCAACTTTTAAATAGAGTGCAAATTTGCACTTTAAATCTCTACACCCAACAGGTTTAGGAGCAATGAACTTGGATTTGCTTTTGGAACACCAAGAGTTACAGACGCAGGGAAGGCTTGATTAACACCCAAGTCAAAACAACAAAAAACTTAAATAGGTTTCCTCCAACTGGATAAGAACATAATGTTCTCCCCCTCCATTCCTAAATTCCACTTCAAAATACTAGAACTGAGGCCCCTGGAAACATTTTTGGGAGCCTCACTTGAAAACCGCCCTTTCACTCTGTTGGATTTCGCCAAGTTATATAAACGTAAAGATTTTTCTACAGGAGCACAAGTGGCACGGCTGTTGTCAACAAAGGCTCAGGACTTGGATATTCCATGCTAAAATCACCAAGTACCGACACATGAACATGGACATAGAAACACACAATTCTTTAAACCATCGCGGTGAAGAGTTATCCCGAAGTTAAGAGCCAAATGAACCAATAAACAAACAAAACAAAATCCATTTGAAAAGAGAGGGTGAGAAACTGACTAGAGCGGGCACAGAAAAAAAGAGCTCACTTCTTTCGCTTCTAGCCTCTCATCTCCCCCAAGGAGTGGGGGTCGGTCCAGAGCTTTGTGTTGGGACGCTTCTGCCCCCCTTCCCTATTGAGGCCCCTCCCCTGCCACTTCGGGACCTTAGCTGGAGAGGGAAGGTGAATGGAGAAAGGGCAAATTATCCCTCGCCCCTCCAGCACCCGCAGCCCCATCCGTCCAGGGCGCTCCGAATTCGGATCCCGAGTGGACGCACCTCCCCGGGTTTTCTGCGATTCCAGCCGCCCGTCTCGCTTCACTCCCTCTTCCTCCTCCCTGGGCCAGGCCCGGTTCCGGTCTTTAAACACCCCTCTTCAAATTGTGACTGCGGCGGCGACGACAGCTGGAACCCGGGGCTGTCCCCTCTTTCTCAGTGGCCTGCGCTTGGCTGCCCCTGGGCCCCCTGGCCGGAAAGAAACGTCGAGCCTCCCCGGTGCCCCTTCCCTCCTGGCCTCTCAGCACAGTATCTGTCCAGAGACACGCGTGTGCACGAGTCCGACTCTACACGCACGAGCCCACGGTGCGTGGGTAGCCCAGACAGGGAGCAATCGCCGCAAACGCACACTCCAGAGGAAGGAGCAACGCACCACCGAGACCGGGAGACGCAACAATTACCGTTAAGACCAATCCACACCCGCTCTCCCCTCCCGCCCGACTCTCGGAGAGGCCGCGGGACGCCGCAGCAGCACTTAGCTGGAGGAGGAGACCACTCGCTGGACACTTCCACTCTCGTAGGCTACACACACAGAGACCCTGGCGAGGGGCGGGGCCAAGGGCGGGGCCGCTCAGGAATGGACCAATCCCGTAAGCTCTTGCACTGCCAGACAGAGGGCGGTGCCAATGGGAGGGAGGTGCCGGTCCTCCTAGCACTATCACCCGGTCCACGTCCTCCACAGTACACGATGGTCCCAAAGGAAGGCCCGGTAGCCGCAGGGCCCAAATGAAAAGGGACCCTAAGAAAAATGGGTGTACTGGACTCACCCGAGAACGAAAGTGGAAAAGGGAAAAGAAATGGAAGATTCAAGCGGCCTAGGGAACTGACCAATAAGGAGTGGCCGGGTGGGCGTGAGTGTTGGGAGCGGGAGCCCAAGCCAACCAGGACTAAAAGGCGGGACTTCCTGCTTTGCTCACCTTCCTCGTCTTTTGTTTCATAGCAACAGAGTCGTGGCTGAGACAGTGTTGCTTCTCTAATCTGGGCGTGTCCCAGGCTCAAGAATTTCATCTCCCTAGGGCTGCCAAACTTTTCTACCCAGGACAGCAGGCAAGCAAGTCTAAGGCATTGCTTCTTGTTGACTGTCAAAAAAGCGCAACTGTCACCCACCTGATTGGCAAATGAAACTTCCTAAATTTCTGAGTGTTTCCCTCTTACAATTCTAAAGGGATTGCATTAAATATCAGGCTGTTGAGAAAGCAAATCGTTAACTACAATGGTCAAACACTGTCCACGAATCATGCCAGGGCAGTGAGACAGATGATGATGGCACTCGCTAATATATGCATTACCCCTTTTATTACGTAGAAGTTGCTGCATAAATGACTGAAGAGGAAACAGCTCTTGTATTTTGTCCAAGTCACCTTTACGTAGATTGCTCTCCATCTTAAAAACAACCTGTCAAAGATTCAGAAATAGCCAAAGTAAAAGCAATGAACAATAAAAGCAATAAAGACAATTATATATGCATAGAAATAAGTGGGTCCATTTTGTGAATCACTGAAGTAATTGATAAAAATTTATTGTGTCCACCCCAAAAAAAGAAAGTTTGCAAACTGAGAACACCCAAACCAAAAGATGGAATGAAGCTTTAGGTATACTGTTACAAAACAGCTTGTATAGTGAGAAAGCACTGTCTTCACAGTGGGATAGTAATTAAGCTAAATTAATGACTAACCTGATTTTGTCTGCTCAAGGACGCTTCAAAGCTGGTCTCCATTTGCTTTTGATTTTGACGAACTTCATTGTATCTGCCATAGTCTCCCAGCATTTATAATCTCTATTTCTGTGACTCTAAATCCCATTAGAAAGGTCCACATCCGGCTAGTCTTACAAGCAAAAAGTTACTGTACTGGGACTCTTCTTTCAACAAGACTATAGATTAAACACATGCCATTTTTTTTTTTTTCATTTAACTTCAATCCTGCCACATGTGCTACTAAAAATTGCTTTGGATTGTCATACTTTGGAATTTTCTTTCCTACAGTTGGTAGTCTTAAGTAAATACACTATGGGCTTCTCAGATGTTGTAATATTTTGTGATATTATTATTTTTTCATTCTCTAACCAGATAAACTGATAAAATGGTTCTCAGTGGTTATAACCACTTTCTATCTAAACATTTTAGTACTGTGATTATTACTGTCAAGGATCCTGAGTTCTTATTAAAATACTTTACAGCCCTAACTTCAGGTAGTTAAGATTTTCATTTGATTAAAACTGGCTAAGCATGTTTTTTGCAACTACTAAGGTGATAAAATATGATTCAGGAAGTAATTTTGTTTCTTTGCCATTATTTCTGTGCCAATGATTATAGAGTTTTTCTTTGTTTTCACATTGTGTTTATCTACAAAAGTACTGTCCTCTCTGTGTCTTCTCTATCCATACATATCTCCTTTACTCGTAGTAACAGAAACTACATTTACTAAGTGAAGACTGCAAAAGGAAAAAACTTATTGGGTCACCTTTTAAATAATTCCAAAAATATATAAACTATGTATAAAAAGTTTTCAGCATGTGTGAAAACAATGGCTTAAGGGGATAAGTAAATTACTCATGCTTGCTTCTAAAGTAAAATACATGCGATAGCATGAAGACTTCCTTTTATTTTTACAACTGAAAGAAATGATAATGAGAAAATGGCACTGCCTATGGTATCAAGCATATCATGTTAATACAAATTACAAGTTTTATAGGATATGATAATACACATATGTATTACATGCATATAAAACAACATAATATCAAGGAATTACAACTTCATTCTCAACTAGCTTTTTTATCAAAGCCATCTAGAGTTCAAGTTAAGTTCGGGTGTAGCAGAGTTTTCATGTGAGCCCAAAGAAGGATTTAGTTATGTCTTCCCTGAAAACTATTAGCATGGGTTGACATACATGGGAGAATAAAGAACTATTGAGATAAATCTTCATACCCCATGTGCCTCCAATGGAGACACAGGAGTAGGGCATTATAAAAAAATGTATACTAAGGGACTATAAAGAGCAAACAAATGTTTTCATAGGAGACTTTGTAATACTCAAAGCATAAGCAGTAGTACATCAAGATGACAGAGTTGGCTAGAGAAATACTCTCCTCATTTCTAAACAAAATAAGTCAGTTTCCAACCTGCTGTGGTTTAGCATGAAAGTAGCCTCCTTTGGCAGCATGGTGATTTGTAACCTGGAGTGAACTTGAATATGACATTTTTATAGGAGAGGAGTGTTCTCCTGGAAGATCCTTACATGAAGCAGAATGGTGAGACAGCTACCTAAGATTCTTACAAACAGCATAGCAGCCAGTAGGTGATTAATAAGTACAAACCGATCTTAAGCACATGTGAGACACTTCCCCCAGGACTCCCCCCAAAAACTGGGAGAATTTGTGACAGAGGTACTGAGAAATTTTGTAGTGGTAGCTATAATCCCTTGTAATTTGAGCATTAATATTTGATATTACTATTTATATTCACATACTGGTGCCTGTGAGTAAAATGCAGATTATAATCCTGTCTTTAAACATAGTCAAAAAATTTTTTAAACACAACTATTATTTGGGGAAAATATTTGTCTTTCTCTACTTTCTCCAAACTCGCAGGTGACTACTGTAATAATAAACATGAGTTAACTAAATAGCCAGGCAATCCAAAAATTTATTTGATTCATAATAGCTAGTCAAAAAAAAAATGTGTTGAATGAATAAATTTACTGTTTAAGGATATTGTCTAGGAAGTATAAGGCTATCTCTGTTTCTGTCCAAATTTTCAGGCTAAAGAGAAATAAGAGCATTATTGCCCATCACATATGGATTTAACAAGTCATTCCATGTTAAGAGGAATAAATTTCCAACTATCTTTAACAACATACTAATAGATGGCAGTGAAGGGTGTTGATCTATGGATCCATCAGATATAACCACACTCTGAGTGTTAGTTTGGACTCAAGTGGAATTCTTGCTTAACAATAGCAGCATCACAAGAATAACATTGACTTAAACAAGATAGGGTCTTATCTTTCTCACACCTTGAAAAAGTCTGAAAGTAGAAACCGTACTTTTCTCAAGGACCCAGGTTTCTATCTTTCACTTCTCCCAGCACCTGGATTTCTACCCTCAGAATCACCTTATGTTTCAATGTGGCTGTTGATGCTCCAGCCATTACCACTGATTTTTAGGCTAAAAGTTAAGAGGAAAGGCAGACGGTTATATTGAACTTCCAGCTGAGTCAATTCTCTTTAAGCAATTTTCAGAAAACTCTCACAGATATTTTTTCTTAATATCTCAAAGCCAGATTTAGTTTCATGGCCAGACTTAACTGAAAAAAAATCTGGAAGACGATGTGCTTTCTATTATAGGAAACATAATAACCAGCTAAAAATTTGGATTTTGTTTCTAAAAAGAAAGGAGTACCTAGATGTTTGCCAAGAAACTAGCAAATCCTACCACAAAGATCTATTTTAAAAATTAAGCTTATGATTAATAAATTAGTTAAAATATAATATTATATGTAATAACTTATCAGTTCCTTGGCAAATATTAGCATCTGTTATTACCAGAAACATATATACGCTTAAAGTTTGTCATATGTAATAAATTATATGTAATTTTCATTATAGCATGTGGGCTCAGTAATCCTAAACAATTCAATATCACAAGGTGCAAAATGGCCAAAATTAAGTAAGTGCCTTAATACATTCCATCCTAAAGTACATATCAGATTAAACAATTCCACATCTGAAAAAAATAACATCTTTAAAACCACTTCCTTGAGATTTTTTCCCCAGATAGTTATTTATTTGGTAGTTGTTCTTTGTAATAAAATGAAGGATTTATAATAAAATGTTAAAAATAGATACTTCAAAATTTGGAATAAACCTACTACTTTGTCTGTTTTGTATTCCTTTGTACCTCCACTGCATTCTTCATGTTTCATAGTACATTTTTTCATGTTCATTGAACATGCTTGATTCAGAAAAATATGAATAATTTTCTTTCTATCTTCTCAAACATTTGTATGAAGAAAGTAAAATTTGATAACATTTGTCCCAATACATTTTATTTATAGTCCTCATGCATTTTGATGTATACATTTTAATAAAACATTGAATTTTTATTTTTCAATTAAACAAAATTACAAATGTCAAGGCTGATGGGGATCTTGGTACTGATTCACTTCACTCAGTTTAGCAGATCTGGAACTTGGCAAATTACTCAGGGTGATTGAACCCTTAAAAATATAGATAAAAAACTCAAATTCATAGGATATTAATAAGTAGTATAAAATTATGTAATTTTGTGAGAAACATAACTGCTAATTAGACCAGTATTAATGTAGAACAGTTATATATTCATTTTTTCTACAGAAGAATCCAAATTAAGACCAAAAACTTCCAAAATGAATGTACATCTGAATTAAATAACACAAGTAATGTTAGTAAAGATCTAATATATTCTAAATCTATAGAAAGTCTTCTTTCCTGGATTCCAAGTTCCCCATTCTCAAGTACAGAAACTATCTCTTTATATTTTAAACCTCTCAATTGTTTCAGGACCCAGCATCTATTATACATCCAACTTTACTTTATCACTCTGACTAGACACCAGGGAATACAAAAGTGATTAAACCAGCCATTGTTTCCAGAAAGAAAGCAGGCATAGTAAGACATCATTATAAACTCAGTGGTAAAGGCAGCAATTTCCTTAAGGAGAGTTCACGACGAGAAACTTTACAAAGCACTTAACCCAGCTTGGAAAAAGTGATTACAAAGTCAGACATAAGATAAATAAGATTAACAGTTAATCATGAAAGAGTCATTCTAGTCAGAGGATACCTCATGAGTAAAAGCACAAAAGAAAGAAAACAACTCTGTATGCATAGAAATAAGGGGGTCCATTTTGTGGGAAGCAGAGAAGTAAATAAGACAGAAAGTGGCAAGTGATGAGTAAATTAAAATAAAGCCTTAGCTGTTCAATTAAAGAATTGGATTTGGATTTGATTTTTTTTCTTTTCTTTCTCTTTCTTTCTTTCTTTCTTTCTTTCTTTCTTTCTTTCTTTCTTTCTAATGAGAAATCACTGAAGGAGTTTAAGCAAGGGCAGGGTACATATGATTAGATTAGAGGAGTAAGGGGGTTGATATTGTAACATTCATATTTCAGAATGTTTACCATGATGGTCAGATTGATGATAGATTGGAGAGGCATAAGACTGCAGGCAGGTGACCAGTTAAAACATGTGCAATACATGATGATGAGGACCTAAAAGTGGGGCAATGGTACTGGAGGTAAAATGCAAGTGACATATTTGATGAATATTGGGATAAGTGGTTCCCAATCCTCTCTGCCTCTTCATATAACAAGTTTCCAGGCCTCCCCGTCAGAGATTCCACTCTCATGGGTAGTGTTAAAGCTCCCCAAGTGATCCTAATTAGCAACTGAGGCTGAGAACTAGATTAGTTAATTTAGTCACTGATAATTACAGGAATATGAAAAATGCAGAAAATGGAGGCATGAAGAATGATAGTATCCTGGCTTTTTAATGACTTGGCAAAAGATGGCCTCAACAACTAGCATAGAGAATATCAAACAACAGTCTAGGGGAAGGGAGAATTAATTTTGTTTATAAAAATAAAAATAAATAAATCTATCAAATAAGCAGAAGAAAATTTTAGTTAGATGATTGGATATATATGATCATAGGTTTGGCAACATTGACAAGTGAATAATTCCTGAGAGTTATAAAGTAATAAAGGAAGATTATATGGTGTAAGAAGAGCATAAAATTGAGAATTTAACCCTGAGGATCAAAATTCAGAGAAAAGCAGAGAGAGAGAAAAAATGTAGATCACAAAAGAAATCAGTTCAGTGTGGTATACTGGAAACCAGGGAAGTATACCATTTCCATGGAGCAAACAACAGTTTCAAACCAGTGTAGCAGAGGGGTTTGATTTTTTAAAAAAAGAAAGATTGCAAACATTCATTGGAGTTAACAATTGAGAGATCATTTTTGACCTTAAAAGAAACACTGTTAACTGAAAAATGGTTAAAAAGAATGGAAGACAAGGAAATGAAAAGTAGAAATTTGTCTTTTAAGAACTCTGTACGAGGATAAAGATGAGAAATTAGACATTATCCATAGATGAATGCAGAGATATATATTTTTTAAAGAAAGATTAAAGGGCATTTTATCCTATGAGAATGAAAAAGGAAATCTCTAAGAACAAAAGGGGAAGACATGGAAATATATAAATAATATCTATAAAACTTGCATATACTTTAATTATAAATTCATTTCTACAGGTGGTAAGAAGTCAAGAGAGATCATGCTTGATGGCTTCCACCTAAATTAGATGTAGTAGACAAAACTGTTGCCTCAAGTTGAAAGAAACTTGAGAGTAGTGAACGTTTTGAGTTGAAGAAAGCGAAAAGGACAAGTAAGAGAAAGACTGAGAATCTGTTCTGAGGACACAATGGAGCTTGGAGACCATGAATCGGATCATTGATGCCAAGCTGAAAATATTTGTAAATTTCTCTAGCAGGGTGCTGGGGAAGTAAAATTGTAGTTTCAAAATAGATTTGTGCTTTTATTGAGCAGGTGTTGCAGAAATACAAGAATGAAAGAAATCAAGGCTTTTGGTGAAAGAGTAGTTCAGGTGATCAACGACAGGGCTCAAGATGGGTCAAGTAGGAAGTAATAACACATAGAAATGGGGGTTATCTTTTTAACATGGAGTGTTAACATGCTTCAGCCTACCAGGAAAGCCATGTTATGATAATCCAATCCCAAAAGAAAAGATTATACTTAGTCATGCAAGCATGTGTGTGCTTGTGTAAAATTTTACATAATTATGTATGGCATTTTATATCATAGATGTACTCTTACGTACAGTCTATGTGTTGTTAAATATATTTAAATACAATATTTCTTTTACAGAAATTTTTCTTTTCCAGTAACCAGAGTGAAATAGGAAATGAGATATTATCTCATACTTGTAAAACAATAGATTTAAAATGTTTGTGGTAACATATTTTTCACAAAATAATAAAACATTAAAAACAAATTAAATTTATTTTACTTGTAAATGTATGGGCTGATTCAGATTACAAGAGGGTTATTTGTTTTTATCCATTTGTGTATAACCACTAACTTTGTATGTGTCCTTTCACACTGTGAATTAGTAATCATCTAGAAAAGAAAATGGCCTTATAAAATGAGCTACAGAAGCATGAGACAGAAGAACAACTTTCTAGATTACTACATGCCCTACTATGTGCCATTTTAATCTTTATCTATGAGTAAAGGGTATATATTCATTAGTTGGATTCTTTTCCAATATTGAGTGCTACATGTAAAAACATTAGAAAGTGGACTAATCAAGCCCCAGCTCCCTCATGCATCACCCAGAAGAACCAACAATATTAAATCCATCACCAAAATTCTTCCCTCTGTCAATTGTCAGCATCTCTCAATAGACATTTTATCAGACTATGCCATTTATGAACTAGATTCCCAATGTTTTCAATTAGGGCTGGGCTGGCTAGACATGGATATGACATATAATCTGATCATTTTCAATTATTTATTTTCAATGGTTTCCCTTTTTAACACTCCTACACATTTACATGAATGCATGTGTGCATGCGCACACAAACATGCAAATACACACACATTTATGTGGCCGGTCTAACCAAATCTGCCTTACTTCAACAACCTCAAGTTTCTTAGACTCAGCTGCTGTCTGTGGTCTTTCCTGTTAAGTTTACCCTCCTTCTCTCTATTTTTCTCTCTTTCCCTCCTCCCCTACCTCTAGTTGCCTGAATGTAAAATTATGACAAATTTTCTCACATGGTAGGTATATATTATCTTTTTTGAAATAGTCACATTTATTCCAGGATATTAGATGTCTTCATTGGGTAGTGCTTCATGAAGTGTCAGGCTGGGGTAGGGTTGATGCTTTCGGTTATAAGTACCCCACTACCAACAATTAAAACAACTCCCCTATAGGAAGTCACCTGGTTCACTTACACTCCACATTCTTCCTTGCTTTACCCACTCCCCAATGTGTCCTCTTTTTGTTTTGTCTGTTGACTAGAAGAAAGTATCTATTTCCAATATTAAAAGGGAAGATGAAGAAGGATTCTTATCACTATTTAAACTTTGGTATTAAATACAAAGCAGTTGTACTTTTTAAATATAATTTCATGACCAGAAAGTAAGGTTGAGAGTTAGAGACTTTAGTTAAGAGATATGCGTTGCTTATATTTTCTATTGTAATAAAAAGGAATATTCATGCAAATAATACTTACCTAGGAAATATAGATCAAAGTCTTTCTTACCAGTTACAGTTGCATCTAAATACGAAGAAAAATGAATTTGAAAATACAAGGCGGCATTTTGGAAGGCGTCCTCTGGCAAGGCACTAGGGCAATGAATACGATTGATTTCCTCTCTTTTTCCCCCTAAGCCTGCTTTCTAAATGACCTCTTTTCAATGTTCCATCTTACTCTCACAAGTCACCAAGATATTTCTGAAAAAGCAATCAAAATTATGAACATTGATTTTTTAATGTACATAAAAGAATAAATGAGAGGATTGTTTGAGTTGAATGTCAATAGCAGAGGGAGAGAGAACTACCACCTGTGCTGAAGTTAGTCAATTTTCTAAAGAAGCTTTAAGAAGAAAATGTTTAAACTTTTCAGGAGAAAATAACCACCTCGATACTGCTCAGTTGCTAAATCCCTTGACAGTCTTCTTTTCCCCCAGCTACAGATAAGTTTGAGAAAGAGAAAGAACGAAAAACTATTCATACCCTTCAAGTCTTTTCTTTTTCTCATTTCTTCCTTACTTGGTGTTTAAAGCATTAAGCAATTCTACTGTTGCATCCATGTATATTTTTTAAAATAGCCAGAGAGTCTTAAGCTTAGATCAGGTGCAAGGTAATTCTTGCATGAAATTATTTATTTCTTGGCAGAGCTTAATATAGCAAATTTTGAGATGCTATCATCACCCATCGCAGCTTTCAAGCAAGCTTTTTGCTTAATTCCTCGTGGATGGCATATCTCTGCTTAATGCCTTTCAGCAGCAATACACTAGATAGAAGTATTTCCTCCTATCAGTGGATATTCACAGATAATTGTCACATGTTTTTCCAGGGGCTAATTAATGTTGGTAGGAAATAAATATTATTGCAGAATTGAGATTGCATATGCACAATTAAGCCATATTATTGGTAGAAAGTGAATGGGACCATATTATGTATCTAGAGTTTCTCTCATACACACTGTAAATTGGCTGCTGCTGCTGCTTTATTTAACAAGTATCTGGTATAACTGTAAACACATAATTACAGTGCCTACTATGAAAGCAAGAAATAAACGGGTATTTAATTTGAGCAAGAGAAGTGAGGGAGGAAGTAAGCTAGACCTTCAAAGAACGAAGAGAATATTAATTCAGAGATGAGGGTTAAAGGTGGAGGAATGGATGCACACAGGAAGCATAATAAATACTGAAGTTTATATCCACGGGGAGGAAAGGCATCAACTCCTCTGCCAGAAAGCAGACATTGAAAATGACAAAATTCCAAAGATAATGAAAACAAATTATGAGAAGATGTGCAGGATATAATTGGGAGTTTGTGCTAATTTAGTAGTCGAAAGGGAATTTCAAGAGTTACTAAAGAGGATAAAGGTAAAGTAAAATCAATATCTGAGAACATTATTATTAGTATGGTGTACTATCTAATAAAATATAAAAATGAGGAGACCAGCTCTAACAGTGGGAAGAAATTAAAAGGATGAATATTAGACACACTTTGAAGAAGAAGGATCATGACTTTGACTCTAATTGAATAAAATTCTAAAAAGAAGTAAAAAAAAAAAACACAACATTTATCTACTCATATATGTTTGATAAAAATAGAGGAGTTAAGAAGGGGAATAAACTTGGCTTGAAGTTGGAATAAGTATTTTTATACGAACAGGCTTAAGACCATATTAAGTGATAAAGAGGTTTGTTTGTTTGTTTTCACATAGGTTCACTGTCTTCCTCTGTATCACAATGTCTAAAAATATATGGCTAAGTAATAATCAGTTTGATAAATGGAAAGACATCTTAGGGTAGAGGAAATCTCTGGATTAAGAAGTGCCAATGCTTCACAAATGTACAACCCTACTAAGTGAGACAACAGCCTTTTGTTAAATATACTAAGAGTAGATTCCATTTCCACTTAGTTACTTCCAATTGTGAAAAGAAGTTGAAAGATCTTCATAGGATATTACCATGACAACATATATCCCCTGAACCTTCGTTTTTTTTTTTAGGATAAATTGCTTTAGTTTCTTAAACTGGTCCTTTTGTTATTTGGTTTTACCTTTTGGTGTTCCTTCTCTGGCTATACTCCAGTTTGTATCTCTTAAAATATGATCCTCACTTAAGATAAACTCTGGACTTTAGGTGACTATGATGTGTCTATGTAGATTCATCAAACATAAAAATTGTACCATTATGGTGAGGAATATTGATAATTTGGGAGGCTATGTATGTGTGGGGACAGAAGATATGTGGGAAATCTCTGTATCTTTTCCTCAATTTTGCTGTGAACCTAAAACTGCTCTTAAAAGAAGTCTTAGAAAATATGATGCTCAGTTATGAATACTGTTGCAGATATAGACTCATAACAGAGTATGGTTAGTCTTGGTTATTTCACAGACTGTTCGCCCCCTTCTATATCACTAGTTGTGGTCTATCTGTTCATTTGCTTGTTTAAACTCAAACATATTTCATTCAAAATGCTACTCAGCTATTATTTTTACCTATCTTGTTGATTGCATAAATAAACCTTCTCATCATCCATCAGTTAAAACATGCACACACATACACGCACACACACATACATGCACACATACCCAAACTCTGAGATAGATAGGACCATTTACCACACAGCAGGCCCAAAGACAAGAAAGTTTTTCAAGTATACCTTAAAGGATCTTATACTGGGATCAAAGGAAGAGGCTTCAAATTCACTTCAGATAATTTATCTCACTGATTAAATTCAACATTGATGTAACACAAGACACCTGATGTGAGTAGTCATAAAAGGTGAGCTTTAATAATAAATATGAATTCAAGAGAAGAAAAAAATTTACAATAACTTCATATATAACATAATTAAAGAGATGTACTGAATCAGGATTTCATGAGAATATTCTTATTCTGTATAATTTAGATTTGTATTTTTCATACATGGCAGCTTCTAATATGTAATACTTAACTAGTTAAGGAAGTTTACCACTGTGGAAACAAAAACATGTATTTGAAGTCTTAAATGGAATGAGTGGGATTTACTCCAAAGATTCTTTAATAATGTTTGTATCCTAAAACCCATACTAAAAATAAAAAAGAAGTTAATCATAGTCATTAAAGCACAATGTGTGAAAATAACTATTTAATAAATGCTAGCTTGTCCAAATAGTGAAAAAAATAGGAAACGGTATTGAGAGGTAAGGAAAATGCTTAATATCAGTGTAAATTTAATTAATAACTGATACATAAAAAAATAAATAAACAAAGTTGGGTTAGATTAGGCTAGATAAGTGCAGATAGAACTTAATAACTTTCGATGACATAAAAAGACATAGTGAAGGGAACGAGCTATGCAGTGACTAAAGTTAACTGTAGAAATTGGTGGTTCTTAGACTTTAATAGAACTCACCTTGTTCATAACCTGAAACCAAATTTATTTATAGTATCTAATGTAAAGACATTAGAAGTACAGAGACTGTGGTAGGTAGAATCAGAATATTAATAATCCCTAGCTGAGGGCATTTACAAGTAAAGATTTCACAGAGTTCTAAAATTTCACTACCTCTGTTCTTAAGAGAGTCCCAGAAAATAGTGGATTACTTTCCCCCTGGTTAAAAAAAAAAAGGAATCAGTGTCTGTAATTTCAAAAGGGTGGGTAAGGGGAAAGCACCAAAATAATGACCATAATATTCACAGTTGGATACAGAAGTTAGATTTTTCATTCTGACCCCAAAGAAATGGGGAATAGTTGAAAATCCTATTGTATTCTCTGCACAATGGAGAGGCCATACTCCTAACTATCTTCACTCACAAAGTATACTAATACTAGCTTATAGAAACAGACTTTTCAAGAGAACCACTGGGTATAAAAATAATTATGTAATACCGATTATATCAATAGACATAATAACATTAACTTATATATTTTTCATAGGTTTAAAATTTTATTTGCAATATAGGAATACAAAAGCATTATACTAAACATTTATAATAAGAATAAATTTCTCAAGTTGTATCTCAAGGGGCAGCAAGGGTAAGAAATAAGGGAAAATGTGATAGAACACTTTAAACACTAAACAAAAGGTCAAATGAAACCATCAGGAGAATATTACACTGATATATTTGTCTATTCATAAAACAATGAAAACAAAAGAAAGGAGGAAAAACAGAGTGGTCTTAAATTTAAAAAGAAAAAGAGAAACCTTAATTATTCCCTCTCAAAGTGCTGACATTTTGAATAGACCAACAATTTGGTCGAAACTATTTCTTTTTGCATAACTGAATGTTTTTGAGTAGTAATAGGGAGAAAAGCTTTTAAGATTCTTTAATCTATCTATGTTAAATAGCTGAACTGATTGCTTAATTTAAAACCAATATATTATCATTAAACACTCAAATTTCTATTTTATCTAATGTACAAATGGAGGTGTGCTGGTATACAAAATAAACAAGGAAAAACATTGTGCTAGAAATTTTTTTGTAAAAACCCAACTCAAACCAGTTTAAGTCAGATAATGAGGAATGGAGGAGCTGGAGGCGGTGCTTTGGGCTCAGGCCCAGCTGGGTTTCAGGGGCTCAGACATCTCTGTGTTGCCCCTGTGTTGGTCCTATTTGTAAACACGCTGTCCGCATGTGGTAGTAAGTCCGCCAGTGGAAGTTCTAACCTTTCCTCCTTTTCACAGTGAAATGGATATCTCTTTCCGAATACTTGGAGGTAACTCCCAGGTTCTGATTATCTTGGTTTGTATCATTCATCTATCCCCCAAATGGCTACTGGAGCCAGAAGATCGAAGTCTGCGTAAGGAACCCCATTCCAAGCACATGGAGTAAGAGTAAAGTGGGGAGGTGTAGATGCTAACAAGACAAAACCCAAGTGTCACCTCAGTTTATAAGCATTGTAAATGTAAGATCTATGTTCAGTCTTCATTCTACTGATTACTCTCTTCTAACTTGTCACCCAGTCACATTAACCTTCAATTTCTAATAAAGTGAAAACATAAATTGTTGATCACAAAATAATAGAATAATTTGTTTACCATATGACAATTTCAAGACAACTTTGCTAGTTTTATTTTTATATACTTTACCAGCTACGCCTCTTGTAGTGATCTCTAAATGTGGAACTGACTAGATCTCTACCCTATATATTCACCTCCTATCCTTCTCTTTCTACAACATCTCTTTAAATGACCTCATCCAACCTCATGGCCTTAAATACCATTTATATATCCATTCTAAATACCTATCTGCAACTCTGACCTCTCCCAGAAACACCATATTCGTATATTCATTCATATGTATGTGTGTATACATAAGTATGTATAATATACATACAATTTCCACAGGAGTATTTGTAGGCAAAACCCAGAAATTTTTGATATCATAGACTCTCAAACCCATATCCTCCCTGGAGCCACTAGTAAACATATTAGTAAACAACATTGCCACTCATGCAAATGTTTAAGACAAAAATCTAAATATTATTCTTGATGCTGTTTTTGTCTTCAACTTAAAATACACATTATTGGCAAACCATGTAAATTCAAATTTCAAAACTTATCCCAAATTCATTTCCCCATCTCTCTATGTGTACTATTAACAACCCTACCCAGGAAACCAGTGTCTCTTGGCTCAACTATGAGCATCCTAATTGACCTTTCTTGCCTTTCTATATCGTTTTCTCAGCAGAACAGCCAGAGTATCTTGTTAAAATGTACCTTGGCTTGCATCACACAAACCTCTCACATTTCACTCAGCTTCACATCTCAGTTAGAGTAAAAGTCCTCATCTCTGGCATTCCCTCCAAGGGCCTACGTCATGTAGCCCCCATTGTCTTTCAGATATCGTCTGAGACCATTTTCATTCCCCACCCACACCAGCACACTCTTGCCTTAGGGGTATCATTCCAGCCTCCCCTTTTGACTACTTTTCCTCTTCATCTTCTCAGAACTGATTTCTTCTAGTCAGTTATCAGTTTCACCATCATCTGTGAAGAATATTGTTGTCTAGGAAAAACTCTCCTATTTTTTTCCTACTGCTCACTTAATATTTCTGTACTCCAAGTGTGTAAGTTTTTCCCCCCAGCTAGCAATTCTCCAGCTGTGACAGACACCAACTAGCTGTCCTACAATTCAATTCAGTTCTGATACTACTTGTCTGAAATTAGCACCAGACCCCACAGGTCAGAGGGTCAGTCCCAATAAGACTGCCCTACCCCACCCCCAATTCAGACACCAGTCACAAGTCTAGGTTGTTACCTGTGCAGGAAAGCAGTCACGGGCAGTATGTAATTAAATGAGTGTGTCTGTGTTTTAATAAAACTTTATTTGCAAAAAACCAGCCAACATTGTTTGACAATACCTGCTCAATTACATCAAACTCTTTTGATTCTCTGCTTAACAGCCTTTTATTTGTGTACTGTGTGTTTCCTCATTTGAATTAAAGTCTGTAAGAACAGCAGTGAGCTTGCCCATCCCACTCTTTGTTTTCCTCCTAACACCTAAGGACGGGAACATAAAGGTAGCAGCTTAGTAAATAACTGAATGAATGAATGAATAAAACTGGTATGTAAAATTCAAAACACTAACAAAAAACACCACCCTCAAAGTGTTTACTTAATTTTTCAGTAAAACAAAAAAGATAAGGCAATTATTACTAGAAATAGATGGTTTGCTATTTAAAAGTTTCTATTTTTAGCTATTTTTATATCACATAATGAAAAAAAGACATAGGAAAATTTAAATCATGTTTCACAATATACAGGGGCAGGCGAAAGTAGGTTTACAGTTGTTTATGTGGAAAATCATACAATAAATAAATAATACCAGAATAAACTGTTTCACATACTCATGACTGTAAAACTATTTTTGCCTCGCCTTGTATATTATACAGATGCTATTCATTTTTACTTTACAATGAGGTACTTAGGCCAGTGGCTCACAACTTGGGGTGATTTTTGCCCCCCATGGGACATTTGGCAATGCCGGGAGATATCTTTGATTATCACAACTTGGAGGAAGGATACCATTGACATTTGGAAGACAGAAGCCAGGGATGTTGCTAAATGTTCTACAAAGCACAGGACAAACCCCCACATCAAAGAATGCTGTGGTCCAAAGTGCAATAGCACAGTGGTGAAGTTAAGAAACCCTGCCTTAGGCTTATTTCCCATAAGAATAGGTCTTTGTTTTAAAGAAAATTCTTATCAAATTTCAAAATGCTACCTAAATCTATAGACTACTTTTTGAAAACTGTGAGAAAGCAGATTGCATTTCTTAAGAGCTGTAACTTTTATATGAGATGCAAAATAGTTCAGAAGGGTAAATTTCAGTTGGGGGAAAAAGACAAACCTCACTGTCACATTTGTATTCCAAGACATTCAGCCAATTTGATAACCTGCTTAGAGGAGTCAGACTTCAGACTGCCTGCTTGTAGAGTCACACAAGGTTAAGTGCCTACCACATTTCATGATATTTAGTGGCCAACTGACAACAATGACAGTAAATTTGAGCTGACATCCTATGGCAGCAAGAAAACAGGAAAGGAAGGAAGGAGCATTCCAAGGGCAAGAACAATATAGCAAGTATCCTTTTATAGTTTCCATGTAAGCCTGTGACTTTGTTGTTATACGCTGATACCGTCCATTGTTAAGTTAAACTGGCCCTCTGCCACAATATCTTAACAGGTTAAGCTCAGACAAACAATAGAATACAACAAGAATCTGTTAGTCTAAATTCAGACCTGTTATTGAGGAATATAAAAAGTAACTTTCATAACCATTTACTCATACTTACCTAACATAGCTGGGGAGTGTGTGTGTGTGTGTGTGTGTGTGTGTGTGTGTGTGTGTGGTGGGGAAAGAGTATTTAGAAGACAACAAAGGCAATACTGGCACATTTTGATACTGTTTATATCATTAAATAAATAACAGGGATTCTACATGGACAGTGTAGGTAATTATGTTTTCATGACACCCTACAGTGTTTCATTATTCAGATTCTACTCCTATCTCTGTGATTATTCCGTCCCTGCTACCTTCCCAGGGACGTCTTCCTTCTGTTTTGTAATGTTTACATTTAAAGCCCTATCTTTGGTCCCCCTCATCTCATTTTTGCATTTTATTTTTGGATTTTTATCTACTCTCACGGCCTCAACTATTACTTCTCTGTCCGTGACTTTCAGGTCTTTACCTCCATTTTTTACCTACCTCAGGAATATCTATTCAATTTTAATAGCTACAGATGTATCTATTTGGAAACTCTCTTGGTGCCCTAAATTGTTTGTGTCCAAAATTCAGTTCATAATTTCCTCCTTTTATGTGGAGGGACCTTTTCCACAATTCCCATCTCAACCACCTTTTTACGTAATATAAAAATATGGAAGTCACCCTGACCCTTCCTTTTCTCTAATTCACAATTTTCAATTTGTCATAAAATTCTACTCTTTTTACCACTGAAATATTTCTTAAATGTGTTCACTTCTCCCATGTCTAGCTGCCATCACACTAACTGTGGTACCACCTTATGCTCTGATTGTGGTAGTTTTATGCTTAAACATTTTAAATGCCATTCTATTGCTCTTAATTAAGGTAAAAGACTTTTTAACATAACCTACAGAAATCTTCATGGTTTAACTCTTCCTTGCTGCTTTTGTCCAAGATCACACCTCCGCTTTTTTTATTGTCTGTTTCAGCATCATGGCTATCTTTCCATTCTTCACAAATGCCATCCTCCTTCTCTCTACAAGGAGCTGTAGCAGTGGTGGCAGTTGGGCAGTTGTTTTTATGACACATATACAGAGCTTTAGACAGAAAGCCCTTGGCTGGCCTTTTTCATTTGACTTCCACCGTCTGTCCTTTAGATTGCAAATTAAGAGTAGTTTCAATGGGAGAAGCATTCCTCTAGAAACCCAGAAACCATTCCTTTGATTGTAAACTCAAGTGTAACTCAGTATCTCCCCTTCACAGAGCTTGTCACATTTATTATACTTTTAAGTTTCCATTTGTTTGCATTATCAAACAGCTCAGCTATTTTCCTCAATAGACTGTGTGTTTGTGCTTAGCTTTTTGGCTCCAGCACTTACTTTGGTTTCTGGCACGTAATAGAAGATCAATAAATATTTGTTAAAAATACAACAAAAATTAAACTCTACATTTCAACATGTCAGCTCACCCCCAAATGCTTACATTTCTGAATTCTCTAATTCTGTCGATGTTTTACCATCATCTCCTATACCCCAGGCCCAAATCTTCAGTTCCTTGGCTTCTTTTTTCTTCTTGCTACCTACATCTAATTGTTTGCCAGGTATCATGGATTTTACTTCCAGAGCACACTTCACATAAACATCCACAATGCCATTACTGTTCTTTCCTCGGGCAGGTCCACCTCCTCCTCTCTGTGGGCTATTGCAAAATCACCCAGTTGGATTCCACATCTAATCTCTTTTTGCCTAAATCTTTCTTCTAGTCTTCCAAAAGCACTGCTCTTTTGCTTTTATGATAAAAAACAATTTTAGGATTCCAAGCCTTCTAATCAACAAAATCCAGCATGTAGGTTCTCTTGACTCAATGAACATTTTCTCATTTAAATCTAAACATTCTCTTTTTAACATCTTATATTCCAATCTAGCTGAAATATTTTGTGTGTGCCCAGTACATGCCTTGCCTTTACCACTTCCAAGACTTTATCTGTCCTACCTTCCTCCCAGACTTCCTTGTCCTTCAAGTACAAGTTCTCCTAACCTTTCCTAGACTACATTGTTATGTTCAGGGACTCTTTTTTCTTTATCATTGTATAAAGTACAGTGATGAAGATCAAGGTTTTGGACACAAATGCTGCTCAATAGACATATTTAATGAATTGCTTCAGCCCTTTCTCTTTTTTTCAGTGTAGTTTTAGCCTATGAAGGATAAATATTTTCTTATACATTTTATATTTTCCTTTCAGAGTTTTTTCCATAGCATTTTTGATAAGACAGTCAAACATAAGATTTTATGAAATCTTCCTCTTTTGTCATTTAAGAATATTAGGATATTTCTTCTTCTTTTTTTCAAAACTGAAAATAGCAGGATTTTAAATTATGAACTGGGAACAATGAGCACAAACACTTGTTAAAGATTTGTGCTTTTTCTGTACTTGAAGATGACATGCAATTCATAAACTGGTTAAAGACTGGGGAAAGATAAAGTTTATCTAAATTAATACTGTATAATGTAAGTACTAAAATAGTCACCCAGGAAAACTTTAAGTTGGCTTTTGCTGCAATCGTTATCTCTCATTTCAGGAAATAATTCTTTCATGAGGAGATGCAACACGAGTGTTCTTGATACTTTAATCTAAGGCAACTTACCATATTATTGATTGTATTTATTTCCATGTAGTCAACCTGAAAACAATGATTTTGATTGTGAACAATGTGGATGCACTTTTCTTTTCTGCAAAAACCAAATTTTAAGTTTATTAAATAGTATTTTTAATAAATACACATATACTCTAGCAAGCACTTTGCACATATTTTCTAACAAGAGTCTTCTATATTTTAAAGCAGATTTTATCTCCCATTTTAAATATTTTTTCAACATAAAACATGTAAGTACTAAAATTTTTTTACTAAGCATATAGTCACTTTTTAAAATCTTTAGTGTCATCTATATATAGATTTTTTTATTTAAGATGGGGTTATGTCCCCCCAAAAAACATTGTAAGTTGAAAATATCATTAAGTTGAAAATGCACTTCATATACTTAAGCTACAGAAAATTATAGCTAAGACTACCTGGTTTCTGCTTTAGCACCATCGTAAAGTAGAAATAAATTGAACTATTCTAAGTCAAGGATTGCCTGTAGTTCATTGCTCCAAACCATATACGTATACACATACATCTCAGTATGACTAATAAAAGCATAAAGTATAAAAGATTTATAGATTAAAATGACAATATACAGGTCTATTGTATACAATTTAAATACCATCTTTAAAAAACACTTCCCATGTGAACATCATTTTCAAAGGCTTTTCCAAACAAAATTTAAAGACATTGAGGTCTTTCTGTGGAGTAAACCTAATGTGCATGTGTGGAAGTGTCTAAAATAAAATAATTCCATCTTTGCACCATTTCAAAATTTAACTCTGTGGTCATGAAACCTACAGCGAATGTCATGTGATGCGGGTGAGATGTGGTATGGAAACAGCTCATTATCTTCATTGATGTCTTAGTATATAGCAAGATAAAAGTTTATTTACTTAAAAGTGAAGGTATAGTACAGAAATCTCCTGGCTGGTTTGGCTCAGTGGATTGAGCGTCGGCCTGCGAGCTAAGTGTCGCTGGTTCGATCTTCCAGTCAGGGCACATCAGAGAAGGAAAACTCTGACTCCAAAAAACCTCCGCTGCCTTGCGGCATACCTCTTCAGGGGAAAGGCTAAGGGAGTAAACCCCGACAGAAAATCCGGAGCCGGAGTCCCTAAGGCGGTTTGACGTTGTAGTCAACACCGGCAACTCTTGCGGCGCACCTGAACCCAAGCTGTATCGACTCCGTCTTTCCCTTGGACCCTTCAGCTGCGAAGAGAGGGGGGTCTGCTGCATGGGCAACAGCAGACCCTCCATATCACCCTGCCCAGGCTCTGTAGCTTCAGCTTCACTGGAGAGGACACTCCAGCGTCATTGTAAGATGTCGATTCAACACGGGAGGAGACAGATACCGTGTCACTCCGGAGTCGGACTGCACAACCATTCTCGGCGGTGCAGATAGACTCTTAAGAAGCTACACCATCGTCTCTCGAGACGGACGGCTGCCGACGACGACGGGAGTACAGAAATCTTATTCTATTGAGTTTATTTTAACATTAACATTTGTTAATTTCTTCTTACTTAGGTAAAGGTAATTTAAGAAATAAATGCTTTATTTAAAACATTGATTATCAGTAAAATGTTGAGAAAAAGACCTTATTCAGGCCCTGACAGGGTAGTTCAGTTGGTTGGAGCATCATCCTAATAGGCCAGGGTTGCTGGTTCCATCCCAGGTCAGGGCACATATAAGAATTAATCATTGAATGCATGAATGGGTGGAACAGCAAATTGATGTCTCTCTCTCTCTCTCTCCCCTCCCCTTCCTCTCTCTCTCTAAAATAAATAAATACAATAAAAAATAATAAAAAATAAAATAAATTACATTCAGCAAAGAAGACCATATTTTAGTAACAGCCGAATTGAATTAAATGGAACATTTCACTCCTTAATAACAGCAGTGACAATTTTTGCTATTATTGTTTTTATGGCAGAATTTTATAGTTTTTATATTTTTGTTTATGGAATTAAAAAAATTATTTTGTAGCATACAAATTTGCCTTGGGTATGATAGGTAAATAACATTTTGAGCACAATTATTAGCTTGCATTTTTTGAATATGTAATGGGAACCATGCACTGTGCAAATTATGATATTTAGTACTTGTATTCTCTCAAATAATTCTTTAATTCTTACAACACCCCTATGTGGTAAGTGTTGATGTTTATAAAATTAAGTAGTTTGCTTAAATCACACAGCTAGTAAGCATCAGAACTTGAATTCAAACCCAGGCCTTTCTGATTACAGAGCTCAGTACTTCAAACTCTCTCACAATACTGCCTCCCCTAAACTGGACTTTCCTGACCTAATCACAACATTTATTATGAACTACAATAAAAAGAAGTGGAGAACATTATCTCTATTTAAAAAATTAAAACAGTGGCTGAATATATATCAATTAGCTTGCAAGTAAGTGCTATAGCTGAGGATACTAACCAAGGTGTCTAAATTTAGAACCCGTGCTTTTTTCGCTATACCAGTACAATTGGGCTTTCAGCAAAGAGAAACACGATTTTTCTTGGCTGTCCAATAAGGTAGTCGCTAACCACATGTGGCTATTAAACACTTGCAATGTAGTTAATGATACTGAGGAACTACATTTTAAATTTTACTTACCGGTAATTTATTTTTTGATGTCTTTCACCCAGTTCTCCCAACCCCTGCTTCTGGCAACCACTAATCTATTATATAAGATAGGTTTTTTTCCTCTGTCTGATTTATTTCACTTAGCATAAAGCCTATGTTGTCCATCTATGTTGTTGCAATTGGCAAGATTTCATTCTTTTTTAATGGATGAATAATACTCTATTATTGTGTAATATATATATAACACAATTTCTTTTTTTAATCCTTACTTTAGGATATGTTTATGGATTTTAGAGGGGGGAGGAGAAATGGAGAGAGTGACAGAGAGAAGGAGAGAGAGAGAGGGAGAAACATCAATCAGTTGCTTCTCCTACATACATTGATCATCCACCAAGTCCGCAACCCAGACATGTGCCCTGATTGGGAATTGAACCCACAATCCTTTGGTGTATGGGATGATGCTTCAACCAACTGAGCCACCCAGCCAGAACTATACCACGATTTTTAAATCTATTCATTCATTGTTGTACATTAGATTGCTTCCATATTTTGGCTGTTGAAAATAATGCCGCAATGAACATGGAGGAATATATACCTCTTCAAATTAGTGTTTTTGTTTTGTTTGGATAAATACCCGAAGTGGAACTGCTGGATAATATGTAGATCTGTTTTTAGTTTTTTGAGGGATCTCCATAATGTTTTCCATAGTGGCTGCACTAATTTCCACTCTCACCAACAGTGCACAAGAGATCCCTTTTCTCCATATCCTTGCCAGCACTTGTCACAATATTTCTTGTCTTTTTTTATGATAGCTTTTCTAACAGATGTGAGGTGATATCTCATTATGGCTTTAATTTGCATTTTTCTGATCATTAATTATGTTGAGCATCTTTTCATTAATTTTAATTTTTTTATCAATTTCAAAAATTAATTTTAATTAAAAAATTCAAATTTAAATGTTATATATCGCTAATGGCTACTATATTGCACAGCACAACCATGAATGAATTCTATTATCTTGGCCTCCTAAGCAATATATAAAGAGAACCTTATGAAAAACATGAAATGAACTCAATTTTAAATAAATTCAATTATTTTTTATTGGTTAATTTTTTAACTCAATATAAACTGGAATTTCCAAATAAAGTAAACCAGCCATATCTAATGTAGAATTCAAAAATTTTTCTTTCTTAATTTTTGCTTTAAGGTGACTTTTTTGCTAGTTGCTTTATTTCTACTTTAACTTTCTTTCTAACTGGTTAAAGGTGAAAAAAAATACACATTTTAAATCATGTTGGAGAACATATTTTACCACGCATCTTTCATAGTATCCTCCTTTATTTTCTACCTCTAGAAAATGTGAGCTCAGTCTCCAATCTTTCTGCAATCAATCTGTTTTGTATTTTACTGGGCATGTTGTGACAGTCACAGATCAGTGAGTTCCAATTTAGAGGACTAGGAGTCAGAGATGAGGCAGTTGAGTCAAAAGGTGATGGAGTTTAACGTCACAGTTCCTAGTCTGGGCCAACATCCCAAAGCATGACGTTTTCAGTTCTTCACTCTTTCAGTAACATGGGAAAACAGCCCAAAGGCTTACAAAATTAAATGTCTCCCCTGGCTAAGGTCTGTGACAAAAGTTACTAGCAGAAAAGTTGCCTACCTAAGATTGAGGACTCTAAAGCAGCCTCTTGCCCACTTCTTGCTCTTGAAAACATTATAGGACCTGAGGATACATCAAGATGTTATTTAAATTTTAGAACTTGTCTTAGAACCTGGTAGGATAATATCTGGACTTCTGAGAACCAGCACATGAAACAGCTTCTCTTTAGCTTGTGAAATTGCTACAGATCATTGTTATGCTGCTACTTCCTTTTCCTCTTCTCCTGCTCTGCCTCTAGAATCCAGAGAGTATACTCCCAAGGTCACTTGACTAGGAAAATGAATGGATCTCTATATAATACACATCCATACCTGTTGAACAGGTTTTAATATGCACATTTCCCTGATTTTTCTAGGAATCCAGGTACCTTAATATCAACTTTGACTAAAATCTGAAATCAGTGGTGATAGCATAATTAATATCTGGCTTGCCTTTGTGATTCTCACTATCACAATCATCTCCTTCGGGTCATTAAGTAAAAAAACTGACTCCAGTTTAAGATTAAGCAACACTTACACAACATAGTTCATATATCAACAGGATGGAGATGATTTGAAATCATTAGCCACATTTCTCATTATTCATATCTTCAGACCTCATATGAATTTCATTATTAAATTGGATTGATTAGATACACATTTTATTGGTTTTCTGCTTGTGTTGAAATCTTGACTCTGATCCTTGTATCTCATGGCCTTGGTCAAAACGTTTTAGTCCTTTCATCCTTGCATTTTTTTAAATCTGAAAAATGGGTATAATACTGGTACTTACTACAGAGAGCTGCTGTGATGACTGAATGAGATAATATATGTGAAGTTCTCAACACAGGGCTTGAAATATTGAACACATTTAATAAAGAATATTATGATTTATGTACTGATGTTCATGTAAATATTGGTAGAGAAGCTAATGACAACTAATAAATACACATTTTGGTTTATTTATATGTAGAGCAATGCACAGTAGTGGATATTCAATGAAAAACAGGGAGTCTCTAAGTTGACTAAAATAAACAAGTTTGAAATTTTCTCACAGATCTAATTTCTTATCTAAACTCATACAGAATATTTAAGTATTAGTTGTAAAGATAAATTTTGAGAATATTTATAAATAATTTGAAACTGAACACAGGTTGGAAACACATTTTTCCTACTTAAATAGAACAATAAAACAGTAATCAAAAATAATTACAACGATTTTTCCTGATGTTTTACCAGGAGCTAGTTAATACCAATTTGCATATTTAAAAAATGAAATAAAACTCAAAGTATAAAGCAGAAATGGAGTGCTACTTATATTATTGGTCTTATAGATTTTAAAAACATTAATTTCACAATGTTCCCTTATAAAACCCTAAAATTTTTTGTGGGCTTGCAATTTAATTATTGAAGCCAGAGAACACACTACAGAAACCATTATGATCATTTTGCAAATGAATGGTCATAATAGAAATTTACAATTTAAAAACTAATTAAAAGGAAGAATGTTCTAGTAATTCGTGTTCTAGTAATTTTGATGGTGAGCAAAATTTTAATGTAAGTCAGATCATCTTTCAATTGACATTTTTCTGAAATGATACTATCTGTGATTCTAGTTACAATGTTATGATCAGGGCCAATAGCTATTTTTTATATAAAGTTATAATTTTTATAAAGTTTCTATAATTCTGGCAAAATGGGCACAATGTAAAAGTTGTGGTACTACCAAAAATATCAGTGACCTTCCTATTTTTAATAAAAGTAGAAAAATATTTATTCTCATATATTTTAAGACATATTTAGATCCATGAAAACAAAGATCCATATCTATCTATGTATCTATCTACCTACCTGTCTATCCATCTATCTATCTATCTACCTATCTATCCATGCATCCTCTATCTACCTGTCTACCTACTTACCTACCTGTCTATGTATCCATATACAGATGAGGGGATGCAAAGAAACCCAGAATTTCTTCTGGAGGGTCGACTCCTTGTAGAACAGGCTTCCCTACTAGGTGAGTTTTCTGGGAACTCATCTGTATCAGTGTACCAGCTGGAGTTATTGTGAGAGACTGCACTGGGAATCAGTGAATTTCTTTCAAGACCTTTACAATGCATTTGCCCTTTTTATAATGAGTGATTCATGAGTGCACGTGCCTTCACCATGCTGTATTCAGCAGTTTTTGACCCAAAACAGCAAGACCCTCGTACCTCTCCCTCTCTATTCCCCTGATCTCATCCCAAGAGACTTCCTTTTGTTTCCTTGGATAAAAAAGTCCTCAAAAGGAAACATTTTGCAGATGTGGAAGAGGTGAAAACAAAATCAGCAGAAGCACTAAAAAGCATCAGAATTGATGAGTTAAAAAATTGTTTTGAGCAGTGGGAAAAATTCCTCAGTAGGTGTATTGCATCAAATGGGGAGTACTTTGAAGGCGCAGGAAGTTTAAAAATGTAAGAATAAATACACAATTTTTAAGTATATTTTATTATGTTGTTACAGTAGTGCCAATTTTTTCCCCTTTCCTCCCCTCTGCCCAGCACCCCCCTTTCCTCCAGCAATCCCATCCTCCTTAGTTCATGTCTATGGGTCGTGCATATAAGTTATTTGGCTTCACCATTTCCTGTAATATTCTAATTTCACCCTGTCTATTTTGTACCAATCGATTATGTTTCTTAATCCCTGCACCATATCCCTGTTTCTCCCCCTCCCCCTCCCAGCTGATAACCCTTCAAATGATCCCCATACCTACAATTCTGTTCCTATTCTGGTTTGCTTAGTAGGATTTTGTTTTAATTTTTTAGATTCAGTTGTTGATAGTTGTGAGTTTGTTGTCATTTTAGTGTTCATAGTTTTGATCTTCTTTTTCTTAAGTAAGTCCCTTTGACATTTCATATAATAATGGCTTGGTGATGATGAGCTCCTTTAGCTTTACCATGTCTGGAAAGCACTTCATCTTCCCTTCCATTCTAAATGATAGCCTTGCTGGATAGAGTATTCCTGGTTGCAGGGTGCCTTTCATCACATTAAATACTGCTTGCCAGTCCCTTCCTGCCTGCAAAGTGTCTTCTGAGAAATCAGTTGATAGTTCTATAGGCACCTTCCTGTAGGCAACTCTCACCTCTCTCTTGCTGCCCCCAGGACTCTCTCTTTTTCTTTCACCTTTGACATCTAAATCATGGTGCGTCCTGGTGTGGTCCCCTCTGGGTCCAGCTCGCCCGGGACCTTCTGTGCTTCCTCGACCTGTATGTCTACCTCCTTCACAAAATTTGGGAAGTTTTCCTCATTTTTTTCAATTCTTGCTTCCTCATTCTGAACTGGTTGACTGTTTTTTTTCTTTCTTATGTTCCAAATCATTGATTTGAACCCAGGTTTCCTTCCCTTCACCATTGGTTTTGTGTGAATTTTCTTTTGTTTCACTTACCATAGCCTTCACTCCTTTTATGCTTTTGCCCATACTCAAGCATATCTGTCAAGCCTGTGAGCATCTTTATCACCAGTGTTTTGAATTCTGCATCTGTTAGGTTGTCTATCTCCTCATCTGTGAGGTTGGCTATCTCCTTGTCGCTTAGTTCTCCCACTGGAACCTTGATTTGTTCCCCCTTTTGGGCCATACTTCTCTGTCTCTTCATTCTGACAGGATCTTGTGTTTGTTTGCCTCTGCATTCCAGGTAGAGCTGTCACTCTTGTTATGTTGTAAGGGGTGGAGCCTTAGGTATTCGTCAGTACAGGGTGACCTGTTTCACCACGTTATGGCGCTATATGTGGGGGAGGGGTCCAAGAGGAAACAATGCCTCCTGCCCAGCACTCGCCCCTTTTCTAGGCACCTCTTCCACTTTCACACCAGACTGGCGCCCCTCTAGCTGCTGCCCTGGCCGTCGTTCCCAGAGTGGGTGGGTCGGCGGACGTTCTAGGACCGTGGGGGCCCTTTATTCAAGCAAACTCTGTTGAGAGACTGGTAGTTTCTGCCTTCACCCCAACCCCGACTGTTCTGCACAGTCAGAAGCAATGAGGCTTGACTTTCCTTGGTGCTGGGACTGTGAGCTGCGAGGTCTGGTGAGGATCTGGGAATGCTCCCCAGGTGTCCCTTCCGACTTTTTAAAAGATGTGACTGTGCTTTCTGCCAGCCTGCCACTGCCACCGCTGCTGCCATCACCACACCACATCGTCTCCACCCCGGCTCCACCCTTCCTACCTGTCTGGATGAGTATTTCTTCTTTATATCTTTGTTTGCTGGACTTCCATGTAGTTTGATTTTCTGGAGTTTCTGGGTATTTCTAGTTTTGAGGTAGTTGTATTCCTTCTTAGTTGTGAAGGAAGATGCAGTGTGTCTGTCTACACCTCCATCTTGGCTGGAAGTCCCACAATTTTTATAAATAAATCCCCCCCTTTTTTTTAATGCTCACAGGTAGTGTTCAGTTTTCTGCCTTACTCAAAGTATGAGTATAGAACTTCTATAGTTTTTTGCTCAACTAAATTTATATACTTTTTCCTTTTTTAAAAAATTAGTTCTGGACCTCTATGTGACATTAGCAGTATGTCCCTTTATGTTATGCTTTTATGTCTTATATGTATGATTGTACATTTATAAGTGGAAAAGAATATATGAAGACTCTTATTCAATATGCTTGGGTGCTCCACGTTCTCGGAGACACCTGTTATGAAAAAATGAAAAATGCTTGTCTCTGCTTGCATGCATCTTAAAGCATTAGAATTTTTTGTAGTAATAACTAGTGCTTGTTGTAAGGGTATAATGATATGTTTGGTTTTGGTATAAACAATTCTTTTAATATAGAGTTTCACTGCCCTATTCTGTTTAAAAGAATCAATGGTTAAGTATGTTTACTCAAGGAGAGAGATTTGCAACCTGCCTAGTTGCTATGGGAACTACATTCTTTTGTTCACAAGATTAATTTTTGCAAGAAAAAATATTGGAAATGATTAAGGAAATATATGCTTATTAAATTAAATTTTAGAAAATAAGTACTATTAAAAATGTTACCTGTATTTTTCACCAAAGATTGTCTGCTAATATTTTGAGATGTTTCCCTTTTCCTTCATCATACTTTTTTTTTCTGCAGTAGTATGATAGTATTTGAGACATTAACACATTTTTGCATCATTATTTTCCAGTTGACATTATATCATAATTTTTCATTAAAGTTATACTTCAAAAAGAAACACACACCAAGATACATTGGATTATATATTCTTTAAATGTGATTTTACCACTTTGTATAATAATGTTTCTAAAATAATCTATGATAGACAAATACCATATGATCTCACCTAACACAGGACACTAGTGAACAACACAAACAAATGAGCAAATAGAACCAGAGGCAAGTAAACAAGGAGCAGACTGACAGTGACCAGGGGGGAGGGGGCTGGGGAGAAGGGGGATAAAAGGAGAAGGGTATACATAGTCAAGGAACTAATATAAATGACCCATGGACATGGACAACAGGGTAACACCGTGGGGATGGACTATGGGAGAAGGGGTGAGCAGGATGGGGGGGAGCAATAGGAGAAAAAGGGGAACAACTATAATAGAAAAGACAATAAATAAATTTTAAAAATAATCAATGATAAAGTACATGTATATTCCTTCTCCTGTTCTTTATAATACATATTTCTTCAAAAATTACCCTATTCTCTGCTTTAGAATTCATTAACTCCATCACCACTTATCATATTGCCATATATGGGCAAGTTTACACAAGGTTTGTTCATGGTTATCTGCCAGACTAACTTCTAACACAGACAGGCACTGGCAGAAATCATCTGTGGTGGTTATGCCACATCTCTATTTCTCTCTGTTCGCATATCTCTCACTATGATTTTCTTCCTCATTTGGATTCAACTTCCATTCATTTACTCGTTTGCTGAACTTTCACATGCCAGGTAATGTGCTAGACACTGAGCTATAGCAGTGAATAAAACACAAATTTTGACAGTTAATTATAATATAAGGTAAAAAGTTCCAATTGACATAAATAGTCTCAGGGGATCAAGAATGGCTTAATCAGTTAGAAGAGCCAAAAAAGAAGATTTAGTTGTTATAAAGAATATCCTTAAATCTAAATTAAGCAATCAAGTAGATTCAGGAATGAGACATTCCCAACTGGGATAATGCAAACTTCAATCAAAGTTTAGGCAGAGAAGAAACTGGACAAACTAGTTTAGCTACAGATACTGTCTCAGAAAACTACCACATGCACAAGTTACCCACTGCATAATGCCTGATGAGCATAGCAAGCTCCCATACACATAACCTGTTCATTGATATTTGCCTAAGGTTTAGACAAGCAAATGAGGTAGTGCAACAGAGAATTCTGGATAATGTGTTGAACATTAGAAGAACTTCTATTCATAGAAAAGCTGTTGACAAGAAGTGTGGAGGCAAGGTTCATATTTGGGAAAGGGTCACAGCCTTCTGCTTTGAATTCATTTGACTTCGCTGCCAGATAGAAAGCATTGAAATCTAGAAGAATTAACATACAATAGAATCTTAGAGGAAGAAACTCTGGCTGAATCCTGTCTAATAGCCCAGATCAATATGGAGCTTATGAAAGACTGTATTATTAGGAAGGGAACACATTTGAAGCACTAACTATACCGAATCCATTATCATTAGGGATATTCTTTCTTCCCAATACAAAGTATTCTTGCAGACACATTAAGTTCTTTTTCACCTTCAAAATAGAATTTCATATTAAGTTTTAGTAATATTTTCAGTAAAATGCTGTTCAATGATTAACTTTCTGAGAGTAAAGAGGAAAACAAGTAGAAAAGTATTGTCAGAGAAACATGCAGTCCTACAAGAATTCCCAGTTTTAGTAAACCAGTGGAATAAACTGAGCTCTACTCCAAGCTGTTCTATAAGAGCTGGAATCTTTGGAAAGCAGTTTATGGGTCTTCGGAGAAGTGTCTGGGGAGATCAGGACTCTACACTCAGTATTCACACTGCTTGGTGAGCTTTGATAGTAGGTGTTGACTTTGTGAATTCATGACATGCAAGCTTAGGGACTGAGTAAATTTTGAGATCAATTCTCTCCCTAAGTTTCATTATGGTAAATAATTTCTGCTGACAGTCTTCAGAAAAGGATCTGAGAAGGACACAAGAAGTTCCCACAGATTATTTATCTCAGGAATTCACTTCCTGACTCAAGAATCCCAAACTATTAAGCAACAAGCAGAAGCCTGCAGATGGTATCTATGACTCCTATGAGCAATCAGATGCCTGACTGTCCTCTGACCAAGAATTTTCCCTGACCTTGCAATCCTGTTAAAGTTCTTTATTTTATTATTAAGTTTATAAAACCTAATTGTTCCATTAATATTTGTATAATTAAAATATTTTGAAGGTTCATAATAAGTATAAAGAAGGAGGAAGGAAATATCCATCTGAAATTGTAATTACTGTCAATTTAACATGTCACGGATCTAAGTGTTTTGAGAGTATGTATTCTTAAAATTAAAACTCTTCAAGGCAGAACAGAGTATCTGAGACCTCTATATTGGGAATGGGGGAGGGAGTTAAGAACTCTTCCTTTACCTATAAAATTATTCAGAAAAGTGAAATGGAATTAGGACCTACCTGAACAGTAATTGGATTTTCTACTTTTGAGCCTTCAAAAGCCAATATATTTTCTAACCAAACTCATTTAAGGTTTAGGAAAAGGTTATATCTAAAATTATGGCCCATTCATACAATAAAACACCATGCTTGCTCTGTAAAAGAGAAAAAAGTACTTCTATATTCATTAATATAAAACAATATTCAAGTATGTTAATTGAAAATAAAATTAAATAGCATACTAGGCTACAATGTGTTCATATTTGTGCTAAAAAGGAAGTAGAGAGATTTGTAGATAGATAACATATATACTTGTATATCTAAGTGTTTTTTCCAGTAGAACATAAAAAAACTGATAACTGATAGTAGTAGTTCCTTATGTGTAGGTTGGGAGAGAAGTTTGGGGAGACTATGTAAGATTGGTACTAGATGCTTGGGGTGGGAGGAAGACAATTTTTAATTAATTGCCTTTCTCCTGTATATTTCTACTATATAAATGTACTGTTATTTTTATTAAAATAAAGTTTTTTATTAAAACCAGTTAAATAATCATATCACTCCATATGCTTCATGGAATGGTATAGATTTTAATCCAAAACTTACTCCTTTAGTATGTGATTGTTATGAGACATTCAAATAATTATTTAACATTGAACCTATAAATTAGAACTTTGTTAGCTGCCCATTTCTGATATACTACACATTTATAAGAATTAAATCTTTAGGAAACTACATTGCAGCCTGAGGGACAAACGAAGTAAATTCTATCTATTCTTTCTGAGCAAATGTTCCTACAGTCTTAAAATTATTATATAGAAATATAAAACTTTGCTAGAATTTTAGACTGTGGATAGCCATCCTGTGTTTATTTTCCATTTCTTAATGGATAAAACTTCATTTTATCCCTCACTTGTGCTGCCAAAGCAGAGGTCTTCTGGGAGCATCATCCATTGCCCAATCTGAAAACAAACAAACAAACAAAACTGTATGACAGAAATTTATTCCTTTTAGAAATGCAGTATTTACTGGATGTGAGTAGCTTCCCCACAGCAATTGATGACCCTGACTGAGTGAATGGGGAGAGATATAGAGAACATTCATTAGCCTATTTTTAACCCCCTGAAGAAAAATGTAGCATTTTAAGACCTCATCATTAGTCGTATAGATAATTTTGACTTAATATTCTGAGTCATTCTCAGATAATTCTTGATGATAGCCCACAAAAGTAGGCTATTCATAAAATCTTGAAAGGAAGACATTTTCTGGATTTATATATTTAAGAACACATTTCTCTTCTATTATTTAAAGTTTTCTTATTTAGGAGTCTGTGAAAAGAAGATGGATCTTAACAAAGGAAATTTTATCTCATTGAATACAATATGCTGAAGCATCTAGAAACAGTGCTTCATTGGAAACATTACCTGAGGCCTTGATAGAATAAAAGTATGACCTGGCACCAAGTTCATAGATGAGAGGGAAAATGGAGAAGATTTGACTAAGATAGCCTATCTTTCAGCTAATAATTTTTCCATTATTTTCTGACTTTAGACTTTGTAAATATGATTTTTGACTGCCTAAAATGCTCATCTTTATGAGTCTTTAATCTATGCCATGTGCTTCAGGTTGGGTTAAAAATAAAGTTATATTATAGCAAGGTTGTAGAAAACCATATACATGACTAATTTATAATCACACTCCTTGAAAACAAAAACAAAAAAACATTCACACCAAATGTACCTTACATAGCAGTCCTACTTCCAAGGTAATTGTGTCAGCTGTTGAAAAATTGGCTCTACTCCAATTACTAGCTTTGAAAATGTCCCTAAAGAACTGTGATATGATTGTCCTATAAAGGTCTCAATCTAAAAAAGTCCAAAATAAAATTCAGTATTTTTCTGCACTCACTGTCCCATCGATTTCCTTTTCTTCTGTTTCTAATCTCAGCAAAGTTTTCAACCTTTCTCCACCCTTAATTATCTTTACCACCTCCACCTCATCCTATTGAATTGTCCTTTAAACATCTCTTAGATCCACCCATTCTCTGTTTTTAACCGCATCCTAGTTAAACTTCTGGTAATAGCTTATCCCCAGGAATATAGTAGTCATTTAATAATTAGTCTTCCTCATGTCTTGTCTTTCAAGTCCATTCCCCCCCCCCCAAATTTTAAGACATAGATATGATCAGGTTGCTTCCTTCAAATGATATCTTTATGAATAGTTCAAGGCTCTTAATCAGATGATCCTTGTCTAATTTTCCATAATTAAATCATGTCCCCTTTTTTGTATGTATTCTGAATACTCAGGCATAGTAAATCTACGACCTCTATTTTCCTGAATGAGACAATTTCTCTTATGATGGAGTGTAAAGTATAGTTGGAAAAATGAAGACCCTAAGAAAGAACTTCTGCAAATATCCTCAGGAATAGACACACAGTAAATAATTTTTTTTTAAATGTGGGAAAAACTGGGTTTACTCTCTAAACAAAACAAAGTATAACTATTTGAAAGGTTTCCCCTCACAAAGATAGTTGTTAAGGAAAAGATTACAAAGAAATAAATCACAGCATTGCTAGAATATGCTTTTCTTTTTGTGAAAGTATGAAAAAGTAATTAAAGAGTAACATGGCTCCATTTTTTTTTATTGTCTTGACTTTGAAGGGAACAGGGTCCAATAAGTCATTTGCATAAAAGTATGAAGTGATGTCCTAGAAAATAAGTGGCATAATGTTAATAGAGGCAGATAAATCTATCTTTTGTTAGTCACTTAAATTCTTGACAAACCACACTGATTTCCCAAAGCTCCCTGAAGTGCTATATGGCTTCTCATACCTTTGGCATGTTGCTCTCTCTCTGCCTAGAATGTTTTCTCCTCTCTTTGCCTGTCAGTTTAGCTCCTATTCATCTTTCAATTTTTGATTTCAATAATCAACTGTGTGAAACTCGCCTCATTGCTCTCTTCTGGTGTAGCACTTTCCACCGTATATTCAAGCTGTTTCCTCACTTGTTTATCTTCTCAAATACATCATTCTTTTTTAGGGGCACAATTGTACCTCTAGTACCTGTCACTAAGTAAGAATTCTATGTGTGCTGAGTAAGTAAAGGAATGAATCTACAATAAGCTCCAAAGAAATAAAGAAATATGAGCACTGTTAAAATATTAGGTAGGGTCCAGTTTTTCTAATTACTAATTTGAAAAAGTTAGCATCCAGTTCATAGTATAAGTTTGGGATAATCCGCTAAAATTATCAGTCTCATTACCATGGTAAGGAAAACTGTCCACTTTCTCATCTCATGTTCTGCTTAAAAAAAAAAAAAAATAGATAAGGAACTCCAACTCTTTCAACAATATTACAATGAGACCATTTACTTTTCTCTGATCTCACTTGTTCCTTCCCTTGGAAGGAGGAATGATTTATATGATGGGTATGATGGTAGAGTCTGATTTACATTGACCTACACCTCTTATCACTAATGCTCAATGTCAATATGCTAAAGCTTGCCAAACACAAGTGAGTTTTCCACTTGAACTCTGTGTACAGCTCAATGTGGGGCATGTAACAGAGTGTGTGCTACCTTGCAGACCCAACTCACTCCAAATGTAAGTTCCAATGCCTAGACCTATGAAGAAACCCATTTTGGTTTCAAGGTCAAGAGAGGTTTTAATCTGGCTTTATCAGATATAAGTCAGCAATACATTTTACTTTATATCTAGCTCTTCTGTTTATTTCTAAAATGGTACAGAATTCGTCTGCGTGGCATGAACATACCACTCTCAAAACTAAACACCATTCAGTAAACCCCATAAATGCATATATTTATATGTGGTGAAGCAATCTTTTGCCCCATCACCACCACCACCACCAATGGTAGAAACACTAAATGTTGGAACCAGAGTGTAACTAGGGGTTTCTTTGATGGACTGGTGGGAGAAATGCCATGGAAATTGGATGATTAGATTCTACTCCTAGAAACCTTAAAAAAACAGAAATTATAGCTAATGAAATTTAGGCACAACTTTTCTCCCTTACCATCTGACCACTGGGAACCCCTGAGATATTTCAGCAGTTACTCTCTGTGGTTGACATTGCAATTGAAAGTTGACTCTTGATTATATGATAGCTCAGCTGTCTCCTGTATTTTACTGCTCAAGCTGAACTTTACTGAGCTCTTCCTTCCCTGACATACTTTCATGTTGCATCTCCTTCCTCCACATGACTAGACACCTCCAAATGACCAGGATGGTACAAAAAGGCAGGACAATATCTCTTGATCTGAACGTGATCTCCACCTCACTCTTCTGACTTAGGACAAAGGTAAGGGCTTAGAGATGGGGTCATTTAATTTTCTCCTCCAGCCTAAGAAAGGGTCATCTAGACTATTAGTTTGTCCCTGCCTCTTCATTATATGGTCAAAAATTTTCTCCTTCAAGAATCTAGACTGTGTAATTCAGGTAAGGAAAAACACACTGTGGGAAAATATATCAAGGGAATAAGTAGTGCTAAAGTTTCCTGAAGGAAAAAAAAATGGAGGGGGAGTGAAGAATAGCCAAGAGTAGTTTCGGAAAAAGAAGCGCTACAAGAGATTGCTGTTAATTTTATTAGACATCTATGTATGTTTGTGTGTGGGGAGGAGCAGTTAGCGGGGTAAATTAAAAAGCATGGGGGAGATACCGATGAGTGGATTCCCTTGTGAAGAACTCACCTCTTGTGTTTTCACTTTGGAAGCTGAAAACATACTATTTGCCATCAATCTTTAGTTTTTCTGTTTTGTTTGGTTATTATCTTAAATTGCACCAATACATTAGTAAAGAAAACTATATATAGACACATATTAACATATGGGACTTGGGAGACTAAAACATGACCTTATTTACCCTCCGGAGCAAAAGCACCCTCCCATGCAGACAGCGGCCATCATTTCAGGAAGAGTGTGACTTCAGTCCTTTCCATCTCAGCCTTGAAGTTAGATGCAGCTTTTCTTTCTGAAGGGCAGGGCATGATGAATCCTATTTATCCCATGGGTAAAAAAAAAAGGCAAGTCAGAAGGTCTAATGAACTTTAGAAAGTAAAACTGTGGTTAATTTTCACTTGAAATATAGACTTGAGTGAAAATAAAACCACAAGCCAAACACGGTGGTCTCCCTTTATGACCGAGAGAGAGCTAAAGATAATACAACATAGAATCACAGACTTTAGAGCCAGAAAAAGCCTTAGAAATTATTCAGTCCTCACTCCTAGTTTTGAACCTGAGGTTTAAAGAAGTTAAAATCTTGGGCCATGATTGTGCAGTGTGTGAGAAGTAATAGTAATGTGCTAAAGCCAGGAGAGCAAGAGTGCTGTCTGTAATCTGTGTCCCATATACACCGCCCTCTGCCTATTCTCAAATGGTCCCTGTTAGCTGTGATGAAAACCAATTCCTGCCTCAAATTGGCAGAATCCAAGAATAATCAGTTTTCTAGTCAACTGTGCCTGATAAGCTCTATAACCTGAGTTGTTGTGCAATGTCTCAATTGTCCATTGTCCAGTTATTTTTATGACCTATTTAATGTCATAAAATTACATATGATATTAAAAAGATTATAGTTTGTAAGACTATTATGAGGAAAACGTCATTGATAAGAAATCCTAAGTACACTATTACTTTTTTAATTTCATAGATATCTATGAGTTCTGCTTGGGGGAGCTGATTTGGACTAGATATGAAGAAATTAGCTATATTAACAATGTATCTCTTTGGCAAACTCATTTTCTTAGCTCTTCAAAGTGACTCCTGCTTCAGAAATGAACACATGTCCAAAGCCAGTGTATAAACCTAGTGGTCATTGCAATAATATTGAAAATATCGCCTGACCTGGCCAAATATGTATTTTTAGACAGTTCTGTAAAATGGCACTTTCCCAAGGGATACATATTTCTATTCATTTTTTGTGAATGAATGTTTTCCCCACTCCTGCTCCCTTCATTTACAGGAAGCGGAAGAAACATTGGAATTACTAAATGAAGCATGACTCTTTTTCCAGACAGCAGGACAACCATGAGAATTAGGACGTCACTTGGCAACCAGATCTCTTTTCTATCCTCAGAGGCCATGACACTTCAGGAAAGAGTTTACCTCCACACACTTCCCAAAGCCTTATAAGGTCAGCTGTGTTTGCTGAGAAACATTTTCCTCTGCCCAGTTTAAAGACATCACAGAGAGGTTTCAGTTCTACAAAATTATTCAGTGAAGATATTGGTTCTAAAATCTATCATATTAAAAGCTACTCAAACTAACTCATTGCAATTTGCTCCAATTTAAAAGAATTATCAAGAGGGCATGGCTCTTATATTTGTGTGTGTGTGTGTTTATTAAAATTAGTTCATTGTAATTTGCTCCAATTTATAAAACAATTATCATGAGAGTATGACTATTTCAAAATAATCTTTTAAATAATTTAAATATTGTTATATCCTAATTATATTAAGATTATTCAATGACACAATTGTATTTTTAGCTTAACTGGTAAAAATGCAGAAGGAAAGTACAAATTTCAAAACAAATCAATATTCAGGATAAACTTTTAGAGTAAAATGTAAACTTTAGCTCATGACTAAACAGTTTTTCGCTTACATTCTTTTAGAAATCCACCAGGAAACCTAGTCCATTAATCTGACTTCATTGTATTTTTAGGATCACTCTTAGTAACTCTGCCTACTTGCTTCTTTCATAATAAAAGCCAAATCCTCACTAATAACTCTTGATAGCAGAATGAAGTTACTGTGGAACAGAAAAGAAAAATATGCATCCTAACGGTATTGAAATTTATTTGGAAAGATAAATATAGAAAGTAAATTAATGGCTGATACATATTGAGAGGTCTTGAATGTCTAAAGTCTTAATGTTAACAAAGCAGTGAGTGCCAAGATGCCGGAAAGCTAGTTGCCGGGAAGATTTGTCTAATATGACGTCATGAAAGCACTCGGAACATTAAAACAAAATTCACCGCCCACTTCCTTCTGAGAAAGATTCCAAATGCCACTGAAAGTTCAGAGTACTAAAATACGCTGCTTTTTAAAAGATATGCACTCCTGGAGTAAGGATCCAGGATGCTTTAAATATTACTTGGTTAGATTGACAAAAGTAATCCTTAGGTCTTAGAATTTTCTTGATCTTAAACTTATTTATTTTTAATCTTCACCTGAGGATATGTTTATTGATTTTAGAGGTTAGAGGGGAGAAAGTGAGAAAGAGAAAGATAGAGAGAAGACAGGGAGAGAAACATCAATACAAGAGAGAAACATCGATTGGTTGCCTCCCGTACAAGCCCCAGCAGGGGATTGAACTTGCAACCTTGCTATGTGCTATGACCAGGAATTGAACCTGAAATCTTCTGGTGTACGGGACGATGCTTCAACCGACTAAGCCACCTGGTCAAGGCTTAAACATTTTTCTTAAACTCTGACAGGTTACAGAAAGTGTTGTTAACAAAACCCCATAGAAACTGATTGCATCTTGACAAATAATAACAGTTTGAGTTTAATGATTGAAGCTTCGACAAAATTTAATGCACCTTTATTATTTTTAAAAGTTTTATTATATTTGACATATATTAACTTATATGTGGTTTTTTACATAAAGCAAATAATTAAAAAAATCTCAAAGTTTGTTTTTGGAGATATTTTAATGCAAAGGGTAATTTCTATTTTTCATAGATCGTGATGTATTTTAACTGTTAAAATAATGTGTTTCCAGGGATTTTGAATGGTGTCATTTTGCTAGTGCTACTAGAGCCATTCTTATGATGTGTGGACTTGGAATTGTAATTTTGGATGACCTCAGTTCAGCTGTTAAATTCAAGAAATAGACTTTTGTTGATTTGACAATTCTTAACTTGAGATCACTCAAATTACATAATTAGTCTTTAAATTCAGATTCTGACCCTATCAATCATTATTTGCTTCATAAAGGGTCTTTCTTGGCTAAGGAGGCCTTCATTTGACAAGATAAGAGATAAGTAAGGTTTTTGTTATTAAAATAAACTGCCCAGTTTCTACCCATAATATCTCAGTAGCAGGATATTTCCTATTGCATATCATATAGAGGTATGTATATATGTATATGAGGGGAGAGCCCAAAAAACCCATATTTATTTATAAAAAATTGTGTATTTATTCTTACATGTTTAAACTTCAGTCACCTTCAAAGTACTCTCCATCTGATGCAATACACCTATTGGGACATTTTTTCTACTGCTCAAAACAATTTTTGAACTTGTTGATTTTGAAGTATTTTTAGTGCTGCTGCCATTTTTTTGTTTGTTTGTTTGTTTCATCTTTTCCACATCAACAAAACTTTTCCCTTTGAGGACTTTTTCATCCAGGGAAACAAAAAGAGTCACTTGGGGTGAGATCAGGTGAATAGGGAGGGTAGGACATGGGAGTCTTGCCATTTTTGGTCAAAAACTGCTGAACACTCAGCTTGGTGTAGGCAGGTGCTCTTTGATAGAGTTTCAAAAAAATTTACTGAAGTCAAATGCAGCCTCTCACAACAACACCAGCTGGTACACTGACACAGATAGTTTCCCAGAACACAGCAGGGAAAGCCTGTACTACAAGGCACCTACCCTCTAGAAGATAATTCCACTTTTTTGGTGTTCCCCTTTCTATGTGTAATCTTAGATTATTCATAAATTGTTTTCAGTTTTTCTAATTCTTCTCTTTTTTCCTCATTATAAGAGTCTATATGCCATCAAACCAAAAACAGGGAAATTAAGGAAATTAAAAATTAAAATTTTACCCTGGTTAAGAGTCTGGATTCCAAAAGAATATACAAGAGACTAAAAATAAACTTTTAACTTGTCTTGCATTATTTTACTTACAACATAATTTTATAACTATGACAAATTTTTATCATAAAAATTTAATAATTTTAAATAATTGTATACATTATTTTGTATTTTTAGTTGCTGTGACTAAATGCTTTCCTGGAAGAAAAGCATAAAGGCTCCACATTAATTTATAATGTTAAGCATAAAATTAACCTTTATGCTCATTAGTAGGACTAAGTGAAATAATGATAGCCCTCTCAAAAATACATAATAGTAGCTGGGTTTAGTAGCAGATATTCATGGAGGAGTTTTTAAGTTAAATTAGATACATTTACACTATTCTTGGTAGTTATACTTACTCCTTTATTTTTTTTCAAATATTCATTTAGGGACTATTACGTCTCATTCCAGGTAGTGGAAACTTATGGCTCTTGAGCTTAAACAGGGATTATTCCCAATAAGGAGATAGGCACAACAAAGTAAGTACAGTGATTGAGTACTTGTGAGGAGACTAACCTGGATTCTGGGTGATGGGGAATAGAGGAGGGGGCTCTTCCTAGAGGGTGTCTTAACTGATGAGCAGAAATTGGTCAATAAAGATGGGGTATGCATTTGAGACCAGAAATAGAGTCAGCAAAGATTAGACAGATTTAAAACAGATGGTATCTAGGGAACTCCACTGGTGTTGCTAAATCATAAAGTAGAAGGCCAAAAGTGTCCGTGGAGGGCAATAGGGATGGGCAGAAGCTAGATTGTATAGGACTTTCTATGTCATGTTTGGGATCATGGTCCTTTCTCTTATAAGAAATTTAGAGCTATAGAAAGATTACAAAGAAGTGTAGATATATAGAGAATGAATTTTAGAGGGATAGCTTAGAGCCAGTTGGGATGCTGCTAAAATAATCCATTTTAATGATAATGCAGTAATAGTAGGGAAGAAGAAAATTAGATATATTTAAGAAATATTTGAGTGGTAAAATCAGCAGAATATTTATTAAGTGGGAGAATATAAGGGTGAAGGAATAACTGGGTAAATATTTATAGTGTGGGTTGCCAGGTAGATAGTGAAGCCCCAAACTTGTATAAAAGATCCTAGAGAAGGAGGTTGTTGTGAAAATCTCCTGGGGCTGAGACCTAAAAAGAGGCTAGCAACTCCAGAATTACATGAAGGGTTTACTAAGGGACCTTATGTACAGAAGCAGTGTCTTGGACAGCAACAAGCCAGTGGATCTCCACACTCAAAAGGGCATGGGCCTTGTTATGTGGTTGAGTGGCCTGTGCTAACACAGGTGGCTCATAGCCACATGGCCCATGATTATTAAGGACTGTATAATCCAAAGCAGTAAACAAGTTAATAAGCCCTTTCAGGTGAAGGATCATCCAGGGTTGTAATAGAAAAAAAAAAAAAATCCTTATGTCTATGCGTTAGGAATGAGTGACTTGATGACAAAGTAGGGACAGAAATATGAACTAATCTTTTGAGAAGTTTGGATGAGAAAGGACTGAGAAAGATTAGATGGTTCTAAGCAGGAAATATTTCATTAAAAGGGATGTTTGTTTATAATGGGGAACACCTAAGCATATTTACAATTTCAGGGATAAGAGCAAGTTGAGAGAGAGAGAGAGATTGAAAATACAGAGGTAAGAGGTCAGAGAATCTTTAAGTAACTACCCAAGTTTCCAGAGGAATCATGAGGGCACAGACTTACTTGTTTAAAATAGGTAAGAAACCATGGAATTCTTAGATACTAGGCAAAAAGTGAGCTTTGGTTTGTTTATAGACAGACTGGCAGATTTAGAGCCTTGAAGCAGAGATAGATCATATCTGAAGGTTTCAATGGTATTGGTACAATTGGGGACAAGGTCTCCTGCTGAGAAAGAAAGTGGAGGGAGTTGATGGGGAATTTAAGAGACTGAGATCTGGGATAATCATTAATGGAAGTGGAAGAAGTGATTGACTGAAGACAAACACATTAACTATTGGTGCAGAAGAGCCAGCTGAGATGTAAAACTGTGTACTAGACATAGTCACAATCTGCTTGGTTTGGAAGTTTTCTGCACAGGTGCTCTGTGCCTAGGGTATAGGAGCACAGAAGGCAGGTTTTAGAAAAAATGAAAGTTCTTTTTTTTTTTTTTAAGTGAAGGCAGCAGAAGAAGGAGAATGTAAGAAATGAGGATGAAATGAGTCATTTAGATAATCAGATACAGAGTTGGAGATAAGTAAAGAACTCAGAGATTGTAGGAGAGGCCTGATAGCTTGAGAGAAAATGGAGGAAAATAAGAGACTAGGGGAGTCAAAATTGTTAAGATCAGATAGACATAAAGAAGTTCTGGGACTAAAAAATAGGTGGCAGTGGCAGAAATGAGAAGTAAAGGGAAATTATTAAGCAGATTATGACTTAAATGTAATTTGCTCAAGACCTTAATACTATCTAGATTTGTAATAATCTTTATGTCAATATGGGGTTTTCTCTCATTGGTTACTATTCACTTAATTTCTGTTGTACTAAAGAAAAAAAAAAGTATTACTTTACAAATAAGAAGACTGAGGTAGTGTGTGCTGTTAAGAGACTTACCAAAGATAATAGGGAGTCAGGGAAGAAGGGGAAATAGAAGTCAGGGTGTTTGCTGGGAATGTAGGTTAAAGATGCCACTCAAACACTTGAATCAAGTCTTACAATGTTTTCTTCTTTGTTTAAGAGAGATAGATTTCCACCCTACAAAACAGAGTAGTAGAACTCTATACTTAACTAAGGAAGTTTGAAAGAGAAACACAGGTAAGGATGATGATCTTCTGCTTGGTGATGCATTCAGAAGAAATACCAGCATTAAGCTCAATGTTAGAAAGAAAGAGATTGGAGCTAGAGATAGAGATAGAGACAGAAATAGAGATAGAGTGAGAGAGAGCAAGAAAGGCAAGTCAAATGTCTAACAAAGTCTATCAAAATACAATAAAATAGAGTTGAGGTATACTTTGGGATATCTTTTATATCACAGACCAAAACAACCTATAATTCTTTGCTTCTTACTTAATATCTTAAAAATCCTCCTTTGTCTCTCTTCTCCCTCTCTCCAAACTTAAAAGCAAAACAAATCTAAACAAAACGAAAGCAAAATTGTCCCTGAAACTCAGACTACAATGGCTATTACCTTTCTCTTCCTCCCCTACTCACTTCTCTACAGGGAGCACTCAGCCTTCACCTTCACAAAAATTCATCTTATTGAATTGCAGAGAAGTGAGAGACAACGTATGGGAGCTGAAAACCGAATTCTAAATTAATATGTATTTTTCTTGTTGGCAAAACAATTGTGAAGATATTACTAGAAACAGCCCTATGACATCCAAATGTTGTTATCCTACATTTGCAGAGTCATCTAAGAAATAAAGTAGGAGATGAAGAACAATACTGCTCAACTATTTTTAAAAACAATTCCATGTACAGTATTTCCTCACTTATCACAGGTATCACATTCTAGACACCCCTCCCCCCCGCGATAGGTGAAAATCCGCGAAGTAGGAACCTTACATTTATTTTAGTATTTATATATATATATATATTAAGGCTTTATAAACCCTTCCCACACACTTACAAACCATTCCCAGTCCCTTATTAACTTTTCCCACTCCCTTATTAACCTTTTCCACACTTTTATAAACACTGCTTATGTTCTTAAACATATTCTACATTCTTAAACCTACGTAACTTTATCAACACACATATACAATACCACAAAATCCCGCAATATAGCAAAAAATCCGTCATAAATATTAAATATAATATTTTAAAAAATCCTGCGATACAGTGAGGCCGCAATAAGTGAACCACAATATAAAGAGGGACTACTGTATCTCTCTTTATCTTTCATGTCTGTGTTATCATCTAATAGTTAAAGATTGGCGTCTGGAGTCAGGGTGCTTGGGTTTAACTCTTGGCTCTTGCATCTATGGGGTGCGTCTAAGCAACTTATTTAGCCTCTCTGTGCCTGCATTTCCTCATCCATACCACGGTGGTGAGGATAATAGCATTCAACTCACAGGAGCTATTACAGGATTACAGAAGATAATGTTGATAATATACAGTAAGCCCTCATAAAATGTTAACCATTATTACTTTGGTTACTAATTCAGAGACAAGAAGAAAAAGGTCAGAGAGAAGAAAATTTAAATGTGTGTCATTTTACTTTGGAATTAGTCTGTGGAATAGATAGTTGAGTTCTTCTCTACATTAAAGTTCTCAAAGCTAACAGATCAGTAAACATTCAAGGGTTTTTGTTGGCAGGTTCTCTGGAAATAAGACAGCTGTTTAGTGGTACCAAGTAAGATTTAATTACACAATTGAATTCAGGGTGAAGTGAATTAGACAGGTGATTTTAATTAATAGATGGCTCTTAACAGTTTTGTACAGTGTAGGAGTTAGAAACCCATATGGAAAAATACAATAACTATTGAGAAAGATGTTAACAGAAACCTTAATCATTTATTATACTCTAAGTCTTTTATAAAGAATATTTGATTCAGTGAATGTTACTTATGTTTAGTTTGATAGTATTTATTTTTTTAAAAATGGTGAAAATGTGTGGTCTTAGGGTGAATATTATATGTAGCCCATGATTTACATTACAAATTAGGTTACTAGTATATTACCACTGTCAACTGTTGGTAGTATATTTTTGAGTAGTAAATATTATTCTTAAAATATGAATCTGTAACTTAAAGCTATAAAAAGGCACTAAGTTTTTTTGACCTGACCAAGCTCTTCTATGATTCTATAACAAATCGTCGTCGGCAGCCGTCCGTCTCGAGAGACGATGGTGTAGCTTCTTAAGAGTCTATCTGCACCGCCGAGAATGACTGTGCAGTCCAACTCGGGAGTGACACGGTATCTGTCTCCTCCCGTGTTGAATTGACATCTTGCGATGACGCTGGAGTGTCCTCTCCAGTGAAGCTGAAGCTACAGAGCCTGGGCAGGGTGATATGGAGGGTCTGCTGTTGCCCATGCAGCAGACCCCCCTCTCTTCACAGCTGAAGGGTCCAAGGGAAAGACGGAGTCAATACAGCTTGGCTTCAGGTGCGCCGCAGGAGTTGCCGGTGTTGACTACAACGTCAAACCGCCTTAGGGACTCCGGCTCCGGATTTTCTGTCGGGGTTTACTCCCTTAGCCTTTCCCCTGAAGAGGTATGCCGCAAGGCAGCGGAGGTTTTTTGGAGTCAGAGTTTTCCTTCTCTGATGTGCCCTGACTGGAAGATCGAACCAGCGACACTTAGCTCGCAGGCCGACGCTCAATCCACTGAGCCAAACCAGCCAGGATCTATAACAAATAATAAACAAGAATCTCTACTTTTCTTAATTAATCCATTGATACTCCAGACCATTTATTACTTACCATATATTGTCTTGTATAATTCATTAATCTTTTTTGGTTTACCTTTTTACTTTCAAATAATATATACATTTATCAAAAACAGTATTAATTGACCCCTAGTAGTGACTTGCCACCCTATACCTCAGGCAGGTTTGAATCATAAAAATATAAATAAATAAATGAAAAGAAACCTTTACCTACAAGTCTTATTTGTCTGTTTATATATTCTCTTTGGGTAGGCTCAGCATTCAGGTCAGGCATGGGCATACCCAAAGTACATGTATGAAGGTGTAGGAATAAATTATAAGCATTCAAAAGTCATAATTTAAACAGGTAGCCTTCGGCAAAATCATGAAGTAGATGAAATTGGTCTTTGATGTTTCCAGCCTTCGCTTCTCATATTCTCTTTCATTTCAGAGGTATCTCTTTTTCTCCCCTGAAAGTAAAATAAAGTATCACAGACACCAAGAAAATGGCTCAGGTGATTAGTGTTCTTGGCCACCAGGTTATCACATACTGGAAAAGGAGAGGGGGATATCCCAGAAACAGGAGCCCCAGAGCTTAAGCCACTCTTGGTTGAGCCAGGCACTTGCACAGAGGAAACTTGTGTTTCCTCTTTTCAGGTCTGTTTCATTGAGGGGAGGTTGCTCTGGATGTTGATTTCCAGAGAGTGTGGAAGGAAGTAGAACGTCACAGAGCTCTAGGACCTACACCATCTGCTGCTTCTCCTGCTTAAACTTTAGAATGATGTGCTGTTGGTGTTGTGTCCAGAATGTCCCTTTGAAAAATAGTAAATATTTGGAGGCACAAAAATGAGAAATTCTATTACCTGAACTAGCAAAGAAATCATTCTCCCAGCCAAAAAACTTGGAATCACATATGAATTTAAATTTTCCTTCAGGCCTTGCTAAATGTGCTAGATTTGGACAGCTTCCAACATCTCTGAACTTGAGTTTCAATGACCATAATGCAGGGTGGTTGTGAGGACTAACATAAAGTATGCAAAGTATTGAGACAGTGACTGATACAGCTGTAAAGTGCTTAAGGCACAAGAGGAATACAATACTTGTTTACCTCTACAGGAGACTCTGGTTGTATATTCTTAGCAGTATCAGCTTCCCTTGGGGAATGCTTGTCCTGCACTACAACCTGTGGAAGCACAGACCCTGTATAGGGTGGCGACATGATGAGGGCTAAGCCGATAACACTATTTTACTTCCCTGCCTTAATGATTTTTCTGAAAAGACCAATAAAAGTTCTTCCCTAGCTTTTACCAGTTCAAGTTGTAGGGAAGCATTTTTTCTTCTCAAATACACAAAATTGATTTCAACACGGAGGCAGAAGTATTAAAAGATGGTCTTAAAGGGTAACTGAAGCTGGTTTGATTTTACTCCACAGCAGCTTTCCCTTCGCTTTTCTTCATTTCATGAGCATGGTTGCATTGGGTTTCTGGTATTTCCAGCCCAGTGTCCTTACTCATACAGCTTTCTCTCTCTCTCCTCCCAGTCTGGAAGGTGTAATCTATTTCAGCCATTTTCAACCCTTTTCATCTCATGGCACACATAAACTAATTATTAAAATTCTGCAGCACACCAAAAAATGTATTTTTTGCTGATCTGATACACAAAAGATAGGTATAATATTAATTCATTCACACAGGACTGCTATTGTTATATTGGTCATTGTCATTTTTTTTTTTTTTTTTTTTTGACAGCGTAAAGGAAAAGAGGTCAGTAACTCTGACTAAAGAGTCAGGTATTGCATGTTTTAAAAATTATTGTGGCACACTGGTTGCAAATCACTACTCTGTTTGCTTAACACTGCCTATTTTAAATTGAGAATACCTAAACAAAATTCTTCTTCTTCTTATCCTTTATTTAATACTTATTACTCTATTGCCTATCCCTTTCCTCTTTACCTATGTGTTTCATGATCTAAGTATTGGGATATCAGGTGCTTAAATTCTATGACTTTACAATGAACAGAGACATGGTTAGTCAATATGAAAACTAGGACTGGAGAAGGTTAAATGTATCTATTAATACTGACAAAAATCCCCATGAAAATCTCTTGGGAAAAGCAAATTGGCAGATGTTGAGTTCAATATGAGGGCAATATTTTCCATTTCATATTTTTTTGTTGAGCATATAACCATTGACATTGAATACAGTTGAGCTACAGGAAATAATTGAGAACATCAAGTAAAAAATTTACGCATGGAAAATATTTTCTTATATGCCTTTTTATTTAGGTAAAATTCACATAACATAAAATTAACTAGTTTACTGTGAAAAATTCAGTATCATTTAGTATATTCACAGTGTTGCATAAGTACTGTATCTATCTAGTTCCAAAATATTTTTATTCCAAAGAGAACATACTCAGTAAGCAGTTACGCTGGATATATTTTTAATACTTTAATCCTTAGGAATTGAGACCCCCCCCCTCTCAAAAATAATTCAGTAATAAGGTTTTATTTTTATTTTCAAAAAATTATAAGATTCATAAAATATGAAAAAGAAATATTCCCCTTTCACTGGGGTCCTTTTTAATATTGTTTCTGATCTTGGTTTCTCATTCCTGAAGTCTGAAATTATAGGTCTGATTTTTCAAAATACAATAAATGATAAAGTTGCATTTTATAAAACATTATTACAGAAATATGTGAAAAAATGCTACACAAGCACTTATGGTACTTCCTTCCACTCATTGAGCAGAAGAAAATAAATTATGTACTAACGCAAAGACAGTCAACGCTATAAAGAATGACCTGCCTGGCTCCTTGCCTCTTCGTCCAGTTTTATCAACAATCACAGGCTATCAGCCTACACTCAGTGGTGAGCATGCTTTCCAACAAAGTTCACAGTGGGGGAGGGGCAAGAAGAGTAATTTAAGATCGCAAGTTAGAGAAGCTGCCATTCTACATCCCAATTGGAATTACAGAAGCCCAGGGACCCTGTGTTGTGTTTCTCCATGTCTGAGTTCCAGACAACCTGTCCCAGTTTCCCCAAGACATAGGTCTTGCTTTGTTATCACTAGGCCTTGAGCCAGGGCAACCTCCACGTGACTTCCTGCTAGATCTTGGGCTCTGCAGAAACTGAGAGGGGCAAAGAAAGGAAGACACGTTATACTTCCCTCTTCTCAGAAATCATATTGCAAGTGGTTTCTCCAGCAGCCTGGGGACTTGGCCTTTAGTCCCTGGCCTAGGGTATGGTAGGACCCAAGAATGGAGCTTTCTGTGTAAAAAAAGGTGAGACCTGGTAATGGCCTTTCTAATTGTGAATGAGGACAGGAGGATTGTCACCTGGATCAAAGGTCTCTGTCTCAAAGTGTGGAGTCATTCAAGAGAAATTATAACTCAGAGCCCATGTTTGATACCAGTGTTAGGCCTAATATAATTTAAAATCTTGTTTGTTACTGGTGCTCTCTGTAAGCTCCTTGCAGAAGCAGCTTCTAAGTCATCCCGTAAGGGGCCCTTTAAAAGCCAGGCAAAAGCATCTGGTAAAACATAATTCTGAAGATGAACACACAGTAATGGTTAGAAAACATGTGAAGAAGTATGATTCTGTGAGACCACAGATGAGACAAAGAGAAACCTGAAAGCGAGTTTTAAAATAACTATGTTTAAATTCTTCCAAGAGATAGAGGAAGGGCTAGAACTCACAAAATGAGAATGAGAATACTTGAAAAAGAGTTACTTAGAAAATGAGAATTAAATAAACTATTGAAATTATTATTATTATCACTTAACAGATTAAGGCACAGGATAGAGTAGCTGAAGAGAATTACCGAACTGCCAATATAACATTGAGGATGATTCAGACCATATTGCAAAGGTATAAGGAGGTGGGAAATACAAAAAATAAAGTGCACACCAAATGTAAAAGGCACACCAAGATACATCATAAGGGACTTCAATAATACCACAGTTAAAGAGAAGTTTATAAAAATCTACCAGGGGAGCTCTTAACTATTTCCTTTGGAACAAGTTACTCAAGAAGCGGAAGGAGCCAAACCAAAGACCCTACCTACTCCGTGGTCCTGGGTTGGAACAACCTAGAGGAAAATTCCTTCACCAGTTTTTCTGGTCCCAGTTCCTTAAGCACCATCCTCATTTCATTCTATAGAGTAGAAATGTCTTTCCTTTCTGAACTTCTCGTACTGCTAGATTCCATTCTTTTCATCTTTTAATTCCTGTTTTGTGAAGGCGTCACGGTGAAGCAGGCCACTGGAGAAGACTTCCCTGGAACACCCTCGTGTGTGAAATATGCAGGAGTAGTAAAGGATGTACACACAGACATGTAGGGTTGTGTGTAGCTACCTACACTCATCACATAAAGGGAAATTATGATCTGGAGAAGTCTGAGGCCATATTATTCCCTTGGTGACTGCCCCTCCAGAGACAAGCAGGAATGGAGAGGAAGCTAGACACAGGTGAGAACACAGTATTAGCATATAGACAAAGCAGACGGGAAGATTTTGGAAACCTGTGCATATACTTGCACAAAGCCTGATATAGGTCATTTAATTGTGAGAGGAAAACGCAAAAATTGAATTTACTGATGCAGGGAGGGAAGAGGGAAAGCACCACAGTGTTCAAAGTTGTTCAAGAACAGCTCTTAGAAGGCAGATAGGCAGTAACCTGAACAAAGTGGAAGAGAGACTTATGTCAAATCATGAAGCATTATGAAAGTATCAGCACTTGGATAAAATAGCTGTTACCCCTTCAGTGGCATGATACACATTCATCTTCTTTAAAAGTTTGTTGAGTGGGTTGCCACAGCAAAAGATAAACATCCGTTTTGCATATGTGCACCGATCAAAGCATGGATCTGAAGCGCCATCTCCCCTTTCCCATGAACAGAATTGCAAAAACATCACCTGTGTACTGACATCATGGGTTTCTTTGAGCAAGATGACTGAAGTACGGAACCAGATAGCAATTCTATGGAAACTGTTTTATTTATTTTCTGGTTTGGGTAGGAACTTTCAAAAGAGATTATTTAATGTATAGTACAACTTAATAAAAATCTCTTTATATTTTTATGTCTGTCTGTGCCTTTCTATCTATCTATCTATCTATCTATCTGTCATCTATCCTATTTATTGATTTTTAATTCCTCTCAATATTTCTGTGCTTTGGAATTTAGAATATTTAGAATGGGTTTTTAATATATATATATTTATTAATTTGAGAGAGAGACAGAGAAATATCAACATGAGAGCAAAACATCGATTGGTTGTATCCCATAGGCTCCCCAGGAATTGAACCCACAACCTAGGTGTGTGCCTTCACTGGGAATTGAACCCATGATCTCTCTGTGTGCAGAATGATGCTCCAACCAACTGAGCCACACCAGCCAGGGCTAGAATGATTTTTTTTAATTGAAGTTATTGGGGTGACATTGGTTCACAAAACCATACAGGTTTCAAATGCACAACTCAACAAAACATCATCTGCACACTGAATCGTGTGCCCATCACCCCAAGCAGAATATCTTTCATTTAAGGAAATTTAATGAGATTACTGTTTGCTACACATATATATTATTAAATATTACATTAAACCATGTGCAGTTGCAGGTATTCAAATTGTTTTCGGTCTACAAAAATAAAAAGACAATTTCTTAAGATTTAAGTATAAAAGACATAAAATGAGTTTTTGTATTAGTCTCTAGCTCCTCCTTTCAAAGGACCTGGAAAAAACCCTTGCCAACCAGTGTTGAGAGAATAGTCTTCCTCTGGACTCATTCTCTTAAGTTTGTATTACAATGTCTGCTTTCTTTAGGAACTTTATTGCTGATGTCAAACTAAATAAAGAGATAAACTGAGGAAAGCTCAAAAAGATGAGTTTATTCTAAACATACAAACTGTAGCAAGCTACGGGCAAGTCTGTTCAGGGTTTGGAGTAGACTGCATTTATTGAAAAGGAATATAAAGAAGAGAGAGTTCAGTTAGAACCCGTTAAAATAAACAGCAAATGGTGACCAGCTTTGAAAAATCTCCGAGCAGACAAAATTAGTCAGACATACAAAGGTCAATTCAGCTGCTTTTGTGTGACCAACTGACCTGGATTATTTCTTGTTCATGCTTCTGGAAACCACAAGCTAAACTTCCTGAGGTTGACAGGAGGCAACCCCTGACCAATTCCCTATCATTTAAGAAATTTCAATATTATCAGTCATTTATGGCATACTTCAGGCACTTATGGGAAATCAGTCTCTTAGGCCTTAGGTTTTATTTTCCTGAGGGCACATGTGTGAGATTTTCCATTTTATATCCTCGGGGTTCCATTTTAGATTGAAGTTCTTTCACACTGAGTTCCTGCTTTTCACTTATATGCTCGCATAAACTTTGCTGGTAGGTTTGGCAACACTGTTTCCACCACACAAGTATCACCTCCCCAGATCTCCACCCCTGACTTGATAGTGTTGTGTGTACCTGTCCATGCATTTATCTGCACTCATATAATCATGTTTAAATACATATACACATACATACACAGGGTTTACCCTTTGTATTTCTTTTATACAAATATAGCTATCCACTACATATACTTCTTTGCATCCTTCTTATCTCATTTAGAACACTATTGTATAAATCTCTTTAATGTAATTGAAATAGCTATAATACACACTGCTTAACAGCTATATAATATTCCATAATATGTATGAAATAAAATTAACATAGCTTGTCCAGTAGTGGATTGGAGCCAGCTTGTGTTGGCTCATAAGAGCCAATCTCTTTCCAAATCGGCATTCAGTGAATCATGCTGATAGATAGGTTAAAATTAGTTGTAGTGGGAATATGAAAAACAACAAATGCAACAAATCAGGGTTTTTTTTTTTGTTTGTTTGTTTGTTTGTTTTTAATTCAGAGAATCAGCTTACCAACACAACATGGTTCATGCCAGTGCTAGTGTGTGTGTCTATAATTTATATCCCATTAATCTGTACTGTGATAAACCCCCTTGCATGTCTATCCTTACCTACAGGTGCTTTTATTTCTATTAGACAAATCCCAGGAATTGGGTTGTTGGAATGAAGAGCATGTACACTTTTAATTTTAGCAGATGTTGCAGGATTACTTCCCAAAATTTCTGCAGCAATATATCAGATTACCTTTTTCATTCTGATTTCCTTTAGCATTAGGTGCTTTATCTTTTTTAGTTAGTTCATTTTTTCCTAACATTGATGAAGATGGAGCACATTTTCATATGTTCATCAGCCGCTATGATCTACTCTTCTGTGCCTTGTATACTCATATTGTTTTCATCTGTGTCTTTCATGTTATTAAGCTTTTTATAACCATTTTGCAAAATTTCTTTATTCATCACAGTTATTTAGATTTTTTTCTCTCATCTGCCCTATAATTTAAATTGTGTATCAATATTATTTTTTACATAAAAATATTTTTATAACATCTATATTTCTTTTCTTGGTTTGAGAACTTGTTTTCAATATCTAGGTTGTAAATAGTCTCCTAAATTTTCTTTCAAAGTTATTTTTATTAGGTTTAACTTTGTTGGATATTTAAGTAGTTTGAATTTTGTTTGTTTTTTATAAAAGTGGTGTCTTCTTAAATAAGTCATGGTGCACATATATGATGGTCACCTCCCAAAGCATTAAAATGGATAGCTATTAAACAAAACAAAAACAAACAAAAAACCCAAACCCTCAATCATAGCAATTTCTTAAATTAATGTATTTAAACATTTTTTTTGAAAGCTTGTTCTGATCAAGTCAGTACTAGAAGACTCTCTAGTCATTGTTGCGTAAATAAAATACACATGAAATTTCATGACATAGAATTATCTCAAAAGGTTACATAGCCTATCCTTCTACACCTATGTGGGACCTATTCTAAATTAACAATTCAATTTTATTACTTATCATCCTACATAAAAGTAAAATAAATAAGTCTGCACTGGTGCAAAGATGCTAAAGTAGTAAAGTAATGACAAATTTAAAAATTCAGTTTATTGTATTGTTTCTCAGGGGATTAGAAAATTCAAACTTCACAGTGAATGAGAGCAAGATGTTGCCACTAATGACGTTGAAGATGATTTTGAAGTAGAAGGAGAAGAAAAAGGAGAAGGAGAAGAAAGGGAGGAGAAGGAGGAGAAAAAGGAGATAATTTTCATTACTACGTGAACCTAGCCCATGGTAAACAGTCATTATTAAATTTTCCATAATATACATTATAAAAATAATATTTCTGAAATAACTTTTCTTCATAGTGTTGACCATCAGTAGCACATATGAAATATGTTCATATTTCTAGAGGAGGGAGCATTGTCTATCAGAGAGAGACCTTCTGTTTCATTTGATGATGTAGTACATTATAGCTTTCATAATATGACAAGTTTAATTCTAATTGTGAAGATAATACTTTTCCACTGTAAAGTTGTTAGTTATAGATTTAAATAATGTTATAAGTGATTAATACTTGTTAGTAGATAATGATGAGCATAATGCAAATACATGTAGTAAATATTTTTGTAATACTTGTAAGAAATGTACTGCACCTTTTCAAATGATAATTTGATTCTTACATGTGACTAATAGTATAGCTGACATATATTTTATGACAGTATTCTAAGATCTTATGTAGTAATTAATTTCATACTCACAACTGGAGATATAGGCCTTATTCTAAAAATCATTTTATGTATTAAAAAATGAAGCAGTGTAAAATAAGTCACATATATAGTAAGTAGTATAGTGAAGTCCAACTAACTCTGTACTGCCTCTCACAAATATAAACATAGTCCATTATCTATATTTTTAAGTAACACATGAATTAGTCTTACTTTCTTCACAAGAACTAGAATTAAGTTTTAATAGGTCCACTCAAAAACTTTAAAGTAATTTATAGTTGGTGATTCTACATACTTACTATAATTATATTTACAGTTTAGGATTTCATCATTTGCAAGTACCATTCAATAGAAGTAAATTTTTAGAAGACTTTCTATGGAGAATTGTTATTTGAAAACCTAACTTTGAACAAAATAAAATATGTACAGAAATTTACTGTTCTGAACAGTACTAGCCTTGGGCAGTAATCACAACATGTTTTTAACTTCGGTTAATTTAGTCTTTAAGATAGAAACATGAAATGACCATTGTTCATGATGATTAACTTTATTAAAAGTTTTAAGAAATCAGTTTCATCATGAGCCAGAGAACAAACATATTTATATATTGGCTTCATTTAATATATATAAAAAAATAAAACCATGTTTTTTTTTCCCCTAAATTCCAATCTTTTAGAGGGTTCAGATTTACAGAGGAACCCTGATGAGTAACATGTGTTGAATTTATAAAGCACTGCTTGAAAAATTATTCTACATACACAAATTCTTTCATTTGAAGCAGAATCTTTGTATACTAATCTTTGATATTTATTTTTATAAATAGACACAGAAACACGTTTATATTTATCTTTAGTCTCCAAGTTTGCTAACTGATGTAAAAGACTATTATAGACAATTATAGAGGTAGAGAATACAAAAAGAGAGTAAGCAATTTTACAGATTCAGTGTTTTAATGAAGAAAATGGTCCTTCAATTTCTATAGAATATATTCTTCACTTCTTACTATACATAAACCTCTGAAACATGACCCTTTTCTACATACCTTTCCAGTTTATTCCACAATTACTCTCCAACTGCAGGAATAATAAAGGCCAGTAACCAGTTCCCAGAATTAAAGGTCTGTATCTTTAACAAACTCCTAGTAAAATCCTGGTTCAAGACTTGATATAAGAATCTCCTTCTTTTAAAATTTTCTTTAACTTGTGTTAACAGAGTGGGTATTTTTATTTCCTGAGTCAGATTTGTAAATAATCTATGCCACTATCATTATATTTTTTAGCTATTGTTATATATATCATATGTTACAGATACGATAAGTACCTTATCATATATATTCTAGATGATTGTGAATTCCTTATTGTCATAACTATGTTTTATTTTTTCTTTATATTAAAACTATGCTTTCTTTGCCTTTGAGTTCTAAGTAAAACATATAAGACAAAGCAACATCCTAATTTATCTTTGCTGAATGGATTATTAGAGATACCTTTTTTGGAACAAAAGTAATTAAGAAATTCACTTTCAGTTCATTCTCAGAGAAAATATAAGAGAGGAGAAAAACCACTGGGTCAAGATCAGGAATCCTCAGTTCTTATCTTGACTCTCCCACTAACTCTCTGTGATCTTGGATATTGACTCAAAATCTCCTTGAACGAAAATTAAGACATCTATAAAAGAAGGATACAATTTGAAACTTTAAATGTAGATGACTTCTGGAGTTGATGAACAACAAAATATAGGAATTAATTCAATAATGACCAAGTAGTTTTTTGGAAAGATTATTTGTGAATGAAAAATTAAGAAGCATATAATGAGGATTTCTACAATTTAAGAACTTTAAAGAAATTAAATACTTTAAATGCTTAGCATTAATAATTCCATATGATCAGAATAGCATGGTACCAGCATAAAAACAGACACAGACCAATGTGACAGAATAGAGTCCAGAAATAAATCCACACCTTTATAGTCAATTAATAATTGACAGAGGAAGCAAGCACATACAATGGGCTAAAGATAATTTATTCAATAAGTGGTGTTGGGAAAGTTGGACAGATATGTGCAGAAAATGAAACTAGACCACATTCTTACACAACGCACAAGAATAAATTCAAAATGGATCAAAGATTTAAATGTTAGACCTCAAACCATAAAAATCATAGAAGAAAAGATAGGAAGCAAAATCTCAGACACTGCTTATAGTAATATTTTATTGGATATATTTCCCCAGACAAGAAAAACAAAAGAAAAAATAAACATAGGACTACATCAAACAAAAAGTTTTTTTTTTTTCACAGCAAAGGAAACCATCAACAAAATAAAAAGACAACCTATAGAATGGCAGAACATATTCTCCAATACATGTGATAAGGGGTTAATATCCAAAATTTATAAGGAAGTTACAAAACTCAACACCAAAAAATGAAAAACCACCTAAGAAATGGGTACAAGATCTGAATAGACACTTCTCCAAAGAGGACATACAGATAGCCAATAAACATGTGAAAAGATGCATAACATCACTAATCAACAGAGAAATGCAAATTAAAACCACAATGAGATATCATCTCACATCTGTTAGAATGGCTATCATCAATAAATCAACAAACAACAAGTGCTATCGAGGATGTGGAGAAAGGGGAATCCTTTTGCATTGTTGGTGGGAATGCAGAATGGTACAGCCAGTGTGAAAAACAGTATGAAAATACTTCAAAATATTAAAAATAGACCTGCTTTCTGATCCAGTGATCCCACTTCAGGGAATATGTCTGAAAGAACCCCAACACTAATTTGAAAGAACATGTTCATGGCAGCATCATTTACACTTGCCAAGATATGGAAGCAGCCCAAGTGTCCATCAGTAGGTGAGTGGATAAAACAACTACAGGACATTTACATAATGGAATACTACTCAGCCATAAAGAATAAGAAACATTTACCCTTTGCAGCAGTATGAATGGACCTGGAGAACATGATGCTAAGTGAAATAGGCCAGTCAGTGAAAGACAAATACCATGTGGTTTCACTCATATGTGGAATCTAATGAACAAACTGAACTAATAAGCAAAACAGAGACAGACTCATAGATGGAGACAGGATGACAGCTGAAGGTGGGAGGAGAGTGGATGGAGGGATTGAGCAAAAAAGAAAAGGGACTCATGGACATGGACGTTAGTGTGGTGATTGCTGGGGTTGGAGGTATTAGGGGACTAAATGATAATGGGAAAAATACAATATAGATTAAATAAAAAAAATAATTCCATATGAAATTTCTTAAAAATTTACTCTATACATTTTCTTGAAAGTTTTATATCATGAAATAAGACTTAAGTTCTTCGTGTCAATTCTTTCTTATGTAAGTTTTGATTGCTATGAGTTGATAAGGCATAATAATAAATGTCAAGAACCTTGAGCTCAAACAAAACACCCCTCTTCCCTGTTTGTGTTCTGAACCAATTGAATTAGAGAATAAAGCAGATGAAGAACAAAACATCAGCTTCATTACTACCAATTATAATTTTTGGAAAGTGTGATTTTAAAATTATTACTGTTAGGAAAGTTAATTTGGTGTGTGTGCACACCTCTTCAGAATTACTAATACATACCAACCAAGATATAGATGGTACTGGAACTCTGCAGACTTTCTTTTCAACGAGAAAGAGGGAAAGAAGAGTGAGCTGTTTCACACCCTATCTCTCCCCTGGAAGATACAGCTCTTCTTATCCCCTGGGGAGGAGTAAGTAAGAGGATGTGGAGAAGTCAAGAGTGTCATGGTAACTGGCGTAGTTTCACATGGAAGATGTCGGTAGTTTGGAATAAGTGTTGGCCCAAACACCATCACCTATGATCACAAAGTATGTGCAGGGAGAGTTTGTAATAATTGTTTTTAAATAAAGACAAACTGGAGAACTTAAAAAAATGAAAATAGGATACTATGAAGTCCATATTACTGGATGAGAGCCATTAGAAGCATATTTAGCCTGTTACTTCTGATATATTTTCGTGTCTTTTGCTCCTCATCCTCTTGGTCACCCCTTACACAAAACCCTCTGAAGGGTCACCAGCAGATGACACAGCAGCGGCAGCAGCAGCGACTTAGTGGCCCTAAGCAACGACCTCTTAACTCATCTACCACCCACTTTTCTTCAAAATTCTCCAATTTTCTGACATTTGGGACAAGCTCCTAAAGAACAAGATAAAAATTAACCAGTGGCTTACAGACCAAATTCAACTACTGACATGTTTTTGTTTGTTTATTTGGACATTTACTGCCTATTTTATTTGAATTATATTACTCATTTATTTTTGAATCTTCTCTATAGAAAGTTGAATCCATATCATGTTATTATTTTATACCCATGTACAACTCTTCTTGATTAAAAAAAAATTGTACTTCCCTCTCATTTCTTGTAGTCTTGATGCCCATAACCAAGGCAAGACTCTAATATATTTGATTTATATCATTTAATGTACATGAAACTTTATATAACATATTGTAGATTTTTATATGAATATATTTTTAATTTATATAAATGCTATTATGCCATAAATTTCATTCCTTTTCTCTTTTTCCCTTAATGCTATGTTTACAAATCCATGTTGCTATGCACCATGAACTATTTATATGGAAGTTGAATCAGTTCCCAACATTTACAAATTAGACTTCACATTCAAATGCAGATTGTTGGCTTCCTTTGAGTTAATATTTCTGCACAGCAAACAATCATAGAAGATGTATTGACTGCTGTTGCCTTTAGAAGGGGCATATTTTTACATTTGGCCCTAGTCACTCATTACACTGTCCCCTGTCAGTATGTCAATTCGCAGCCCCTAGCTGCCCCAATGTGAGCATGACTCATGGAACATTGTGGCCTGCTAACCTCTTATACTTTCCTTCCCTCCTCTCCTCCCTTGTCCCTAACAGCACCTCTCTAATTTAACTTTTAACCATCAGTATCTTTCTCTCAGTTATTACAAACATTTTTTCCAAGGACAAAAATGTGACTCTGATTTCTTTCCATATTTGCGTTTGTAAATAATGCAGCCCTTTCTTTCTACTAGGCCCTTCTATTTTGTTCTACGTGAACACCGTTCCCTTTATCTTTAAATTAAATGTGTGTACTTTGTCCTCATTTATGACATGTGATTTCCCTCTGGGGATACAATTTCCCATCCTTCCATTAGAGCCCTGCCTTTTCTCACTCTTCTCTACCCTCACATGGTACTCCCTGTTCTAATACTGGTTCTAAGACTGGAATCCTCTTCACCCTCACTCGTATCTCCTCTTTTGAAGTATTGTATATGTTCTGATTTTATTATTCATTCATTACTTCAGTCATTCTGTCAGCAAATATTGATTGAGCTACTACTGGATGTTAGAAACGCTATTCTAGTTTCTGGTAATACATTAATCAACAACAACAGCAACAAAATATATCTTCTTATTTCCATTCTCATGACTCATGGAAGATATCAGTAGTTTGGTGCATGTATCGGCCCAGCACCATCACTCTGCCACCCACTTAAGTAGTTTTAACAACTGATTCAAAAATGTTTTAACGTACTTATTGGCTTTTATAACTTTTACCTGACACAAATAGGTTGAAAATACATTCAAGTCTCAACATTCACCAGAATTCTTAATTGTTTTGGAGAATGGTAAGTTTAGAAGTAGTTTAAGGCTACTAAGCCAGCAAAAAGCAGTGGAAATAACATGTTCAGAATGAGGTTGGAAAATTCTATTTCATGTCTCTTTATTTCTTCATGGTATTAGACCCTAAGTTTCGTGGTCATTGCTACCAGAATGGATTGAAGAATCCACCAAGTCAGGGGATCCAAGAACCTGGTTCTGCTATACTTTGAAACACCAGTCTGGAGGAGGTAGTTCCTTGCTGTGCCCATTACCTTCCTTTATGTTCTATTTCCGATATGTCACTAGACTCAAAGGAGGCCTGGACATACTGACCACAATAAGCAAGAAATTTCTAACCATCAGAACCTTTCCTTTTCCCTAGATGAGAGGAAATTTAACTCGGAAGTGTTTGAGTTGATAAGAGAAGTTCATTCAAAGGAGGTTGTGGAACAGTGCATTACATAGTAGATCTCTTTTCTAGAGTGGGTTGAAAGAACAAATACATAAGAGTTTTCTGACAATGTGCTGTATGCATCTGGCCTTAGTCCTGGATGATGAGAAGCAGGGCGTTTGTCTTTAAAGGCCCTTTGTCATGAAATAATTATTCTTCATCTAACTCAAGATCTGATTTTGTAAAAGTCCAAAGCAACTTTTAACATAAAAAATTGGTTTATAGCTATGGAAATTTTTTATATACCAACTTTAGGTTGAATTTTGATTATTTATTTTATTACTACTACGGTTTTGAAATTTTTGTAATATATATAATATATTTATGTTATTTTAAAGTTAATTTCTTTTGTGTGTGTGTGAGCATTGCTTAAAGTAAGAAAGTCAGTAAATGCATTTAACAATAAATACCACACATGTCTACCAAATGTTTGTTCTCTGTAATTGGATCATATTTATGTATTTTTATTTATAAAAGTAAAACTGTGGTCATGCTAATTCCAAAGAGCTGTTACATAATTCAAGTTACTTTTTGTTCAGTAAAGGGATCTAATATTAACTGACCATGTGTTAGGCACTGCACAAGTTGCTATCATAGTCTACTTAAATTAATTCAAGTTAAATTGAGAATGAGATTTTTATTCCTATTTTAGGTCTGAGGATTCCACAGAGAATACTAACCTGCAGGAGATTATAAGAATACTATATGTCAAAACTAAATAATTAAATAATGATTTAAGACTACAACACACACACACACACACACACACACTTCGAAGACTAAGCCAATGATTCAGAACTTGTCAGTGAACTTATCTAATTCCAGATCTCATACTTTCCCCTTTTTAAATAATGACAGTGCTACAAGAAAGAGACAGTCTGCTTTGATTCTCTTCCCCAGGGCTGACTTGACTGGTTTCACTTAGCTGGTTTGACTTGAAGGGCACTAGGAATGAAGTCTTACTCAGACCAAGACTAGGTCCAGTATAAATCCCCATCTGAAGGCCACAATTTAAGACATATTGCTTCCAGGTATTTACAAATCCCTGAGTAAAATATTAATATTTCCAGACTATTATGCTTGAGTCAACATCAATAAAACCTCAGGAGATTTGTTGACCCCAAATCATTTCCAGTGGTGATGGATAACGAAGAGCATACTCCCCAAGGCTTAAGACAAAGGAGGCAGTATAGATTTTCCCATGGGAAAGGAAGCAACAGGTAATGGTGAGAGAGCAATATAATGGGTTAATGGATATGAGGCAGCAAATAATAAACTGAACTTATTTACAGTGGTCTCAAGTTTTATCTGTTCAGCACATATATAGGCATTAATTCTGACCTTTAGAAAAATATTAGTTTTTGATGTAATATTGTCAATTTGCTATAGAAATCATTTAAGAAATACAGTACCCTACAATATCTTTAGCTTGCTTTAAAAAAAAAAGAGACACACCTAATTCTGATGTGTCAGATGTGTTTTGTTCTGATGATGTGTGTTATCTCAAGGTCAAATGAATCCCAGCAGGGAGGCCACAAATACTCAGCATTATAAATGACCTCAGGAGAACAGAAAAGTGAATATTCATCAATTTTAAGCACTCCAAGACAGCAGGAGACTACTTTAGCTAGGTTGCATGACACTTAATGGCATGACTATTTGACAGCTCTTTCATTCTAGGAAAAACAGTTGAACAAAGAGTCAAGGAGGTCATAAGTCAAATCAAAGTCTCAAAGGAGAAATCAAACCTCAAAAGTACTCTTTAAAAAGATAGACAGAGTATCCAACATGAAGGCATATTACAGTGTCTCATATTTCACTTTAAAGTGTTATACAACTAGTTATTGAGCATCAGTAATTTCAATTGAATGAGGATCACAAAGCTTTGGCAAAAAGAAAGAACTAGAAATACTGCTCAAAACATGTAGTTAATTGGAGGCAGTGAAACAAAATAGAATAAATTTTAGTTAAAAAATTTTATTTCCTCATCACTGGGCAATACAGTAATTGGTATTCTCTGTTTATAGCAAATCCCAAGTTCCTATTTATATTATTTATTTACCCTTTATCCCTTCAAAAATATTAAAATCAACTCTAGTATATTCGAAGGACTGTCGAAGTAACTGGAGTCATAAAATACAAGAATAGGGGAGAAATAAGACTGAAAACCAGACAAATATAAAGTTTAGTTCTTGGAGAAGGAAGCAATGTGTTGATTAAGAAGAGGGAAGTAGCTGAGTGTCCTGGGTACAAGGTTGGAAACCAAGGAGTAAACAAGTGAAATGGTGAGGTTTGGAGCTTCCTCTATGAAAACTCAGCATGTGTCTCGTTGCACTCTGAGGCTTTGCCTGTGGTTGCTGGGCTTCCATACTGTGCAAGTTGTATAATATCCTGCACCAAGGCAGTATAAGTTAATGTTTCTGTGATTCTAGTTGTCACATATCTACTTTGTGTGTTAACCTTAGTAATTAGCAAATGCTAACCAGAAAACTGGTCATTTGCACAGGAGACTCCTGGCCAAGATGGAGGCCTAGACTGACATGCTCTTTCTCCCTCCACAATTAAGAAGGAATACAACTACTGCAAAACCAGAAATAACCAGAAGTTCCAGAAAATAAATGAAAATCCAATGTATGAAGTTATAAAGAAGTAGTGCTCATCTGGACGGGTAGGAGGGACGAAGCGGAGGCGGAGATGTCAAGCTGTGAAGGCAGCAGCAGCAGCAGCGATGGTGGCAAGATGGCGATAAGCACAGACACCTTGTATTTAAGGGGAGGTGAGAAGCACCTGGGGAGCACCCCTGGTTGCAGACCAGACCCGCCAACTTGCAATCACAATGCCGGGGAAGGCTGACCCCCATTGTCTTGGACTGTGAGGCCCAGAGTGGGTGGGGATGGAAGAGGAGGCTCCCAGTCTCTCAGTGGAGAGTGAATGGCAGGAAGTCATCTTTGACTTCCACCCCCACAGAAAATGCCACAGTGTGGTAAGAAGGGTCGCCCAATTTGATGAGTGCATGGGGCTCCGCCCCCTATAGCATAGGAGGTATGACAGCCCTGCCTAGGAAGCAAAGGTAAACACAAAACTGTCAGGATGGCACAGATCATGACAGAGATCCCAGTGACACAGCTGACCAGCCAGCAAATATCTAATCTAACAGCTCAGAAGATAGAAAATCTTTCTGAGGCACAGTTCAGAGCTTTGGTTTTAAGAATGCTTACAGACCTAACAGCAGGTCTTAAACAAGATGGGGAAAGAATGAAGGCCAGTCCTGCTGAAATGAACAAAAACTCATATGAAACTAGTGGTTAGGGAGAGAAAACCAGGGATCAAATCAACAAATCAGAACACAGGGAAGGAACAAACAGTTAACCAGTGCAGAAAGAGGAAATGAAAAGTGATAAAAATGAGGAGAGGCTCAGAAACCTATGGGACAGCTATAAGTGGGCCAAGATCCAAATCTTAGGGTTGCCAGAAGGTGAAGAAGAAGAACTAGAAATTGAAAAATTATGTGAAAACAATAATGAAGCAGAACTTCCCTAACTTGGGGAAGGACATAGACTTTCAAGTCCAGGAAGCACAGAGTTCCAAAAAAAATAGACCCGGGGGGAACCACACCAAGACACATTATAATCAAAATGTCAAAAATTAAGGATAAAGAGAGAATCTTAAAGCAGAAAGAGAGAAGAAGAGAATTACGTACAAAGGGGTCCCAATAAGACTCTCAGCTGATTTCTCAAAAGAAACTCTGCAGGCAAGAAAGGACAAGCAAGAAATATTCAAAGTAATAAAAAGCAAAAACCTACAATCATGATTACTCTATCCAGCAAAGCTGTCACTTGGAATAGAAGGGCAGAGAAAGTGCTTCCAGGACAAAGTAAAACTGAAGGAGTTCATCAGATCCAAACCCCTGTTAAATGAAATGTTAAAGGGACTTGTTTAGGAGAAAGAGGATCAAAACTATGAACATTAAAATGAAAACTGTATCACAACAACCAACAACAGAAGCTAGGGAACTGAAACAAAGGCAAACTAAGCAGGCAACGAGAGTGGGAAAAGAATTATAGGTATGGGGAACATTATGGGGGGAGGTCAGCAGGGAGGGGGGAGGAGGGGAAATGAGGGAGATGTACAGGAATTAAGAACCATAGTAAGAGGGAGTGGAGTAGATAGGAAAATGTTGAGAAGAACTGTATGGGTATGGACTAAGGGGGGAGAACTGGAGGGAGGGGGCATCACTGGGTGGAGGGGAACAAAGGGAAAAGAAATTGGGACAACTGTAACAGCATAATCAATAAAGCATATTAAAAAAAGAAAAATGGTTATTTTAACAACGTAAATTAGATCATATTAGCATCCCTCTGGAAAATGCTTCAAAAGCCTTTCATTGCACTTGGAATAAAATTCAAACTCTTTAGCACCCCCTGTAAGACCCTATGTGATCCAGTCCCTGACTACCTCTCCAGTTTCATCCTCTATCTCTCATCCCTGACTCTCCACTCTCCACTTGTACTAACCTGCCTTTGGTGCCTCAGAGGTACCACAGCTGCAATGGTGTTCCCTTTGTTAGCACTTCCTGCTCTCACACGCACCACTCGCCATCTGACTCATCTCTTTAGCGTTGCAATTTGAGTTCAAATGCCGCTTCTTGAGGAAGTCTTTTCTGGACATGAAGTCTAAAATAAATTACTAGACCTTCGTTATTAGCTTTTATTGTACACTGTTCTTTTTCTTCATAGCACTTATTACAAATTGAAATGGTAGGATAGTGTACAATATAATGCAATAATATTGTATAATACCTAGAGTGTTTTAAGCCCCACAAAGACAGGGAGCATGCTGTTTTGTTTTGTTTTGTTTTTTAATTTACAAAGTATTTCCTGACTTACAATAAGTAATAGGTAAACGTTTGTTAAAAAAAACACGAAGGACCATTATGTATATGGTAATTAATTATTGCTTAATAAATGCAGGAATTTAGAGTTACACTATTATTTTGAACTTGGGGTCTCTAGAGAGAAATGATAAATACAGCCCTTGGTAGTAAACACCTGAGCTAGATGACCTCCATCTGTCCTTGGCACAGGAGAGCTGAGTCCAGTGCTGGCTGAGTGGCCCTGCCCCTTTTCTTCTTTGTGTCTCTGTTTCCCCAAGTGTTAAGTGAGGGGTTGAATTAGATGGCCTTTGTGATTTCTATATTAAAAATTAAAGGAAATCATATCTTTATGTAGGAATTTTAGAGGAAATTCTAGGGAGCACTAAGGATTTGAATGCATAGCAGCCTCTGCTGGCATGGTGTCCAAAGGTCCATTTACTTTTCACCCATTCCTTTCACATAAAGAGCATGTCTGATTTTTCTAAGCAGATATTTAGAAACATGTATGGGCAAGGACTCAAAAAAAGCAAGCATTAACTTTCTAAACCCCCTTATCACTTCAACATCTAGGTTTGGCACAGAATCACAGAACTCGACACAACAGCTGCTTTTACTATCGTGTGTGCGGACTGAATTAGAGATTTCTGCTTTACAAGAAGCTATTTCAGAAAGTCAAACATACAGCTGCTCTATCTTCACATGTCACTATTTTAAGAAGTCATTTTATAGACTTCCTTTTTTTTGGACTGTATTCACATAATGTAAGTAAAAAAAAAAAAAAAAAAAAAAAAAACCCTCAAATATATGACCCATACTGACTAAATGTGTTTGTTACTGCTACAGTTAAGTCTTTTGACTCTATAAGTACCATGCTGCCACAGAACTGTGCCACCATTTCTCAGAGTTATCAGTATTGTAGAGTAGCTGCCAGATTGTTTGGCAAGGTTATATAACCACTGTTGATAAAGTTCAGTTCATAGCTAGGAAAAACAGCCTTCCACTGACATCCAGAAATGAGAGTCTGATAGTGAATCTGTTGCTGAGCTGACCTGTAATTTAACATAAAGAAACTAAGTTGAAACATGACTTGCACTGAATACCATAAGATGTCACAGACTCATTTTATAATCTAGGAGAAGAAAATTCTAGTTTTCCTTTCTTGAGAAAAAGAGAAAATAATTCCAGAATATCAGATACACACCTCAGACTCAGAAATATTCATATTGGCTAATTGGTGGGATAAACCCTGATCTGACAGATATTTGCTTTATGAATATAGAGCTAAAAAAGCAAGTGGCAATTTGAGCTGCTATAGCAACAAAGTCTAACCTATTCCTGTGCTCTCCCCTCTATGAGACAAGCCATTATATAGACTTAGAAGACAGTGTTAAAAAGAAAATAAAGAAAAGCAAATGGATGTCTAATAATTAGCTTTGGAGTAAGACAGTTTCACAAATAACTATATTAGTGCATAGGAGGTACATTTGGACCCTTGTAAGACCCATGACTTTGGCTTACACTGCTTCTCCTTTTGTCTGTAATACCCTCTGCTCGTTTTCTTCCTAAAATGAACATCAACACCAACATCACCTGCTCCATAAAACCTCTCTTGGTTTTGCCTCCCTTGAGAAAATTAACCACTTTCAACTACCTGTGTTCTCTCTGTACCCAGCACACATGCCTATTATAGAGTTTAACTACTTTGTTTAATAGACTCATTTTTGGCAGTAAATTTTATGAAAGAAGTCAAAATTTTATTCATTTTGCTTTACCTTTGACTTATCTCCCTACTATATGCCAGGATTAAAAAAGATGAATCAAGTATAGGCCCTCCTGGTTGGGAGTTTTCAGTGTGGTCAGACCCTAATAAATGTGGATACTTGACATTTGATGTTAATAGCTTCCCAATGATTAAAGATTATTTTCAGTGGAAAATTGGCCTTGGGATCTAGAAAAAGTCAAAAAATAAAGTAGGTTCACTTTCCCTTCTGCTTCTCATTCTATATCTTTCTTCCACTCTTCAGATTCCCAAAGTTTTCAGTTGCCTTTAGGGATTCAAAATCCTAGACTAGGTACCTGAGTAGAAGTACCTAGACTAGATATGTATTTCCCAGAAAAACCTAATGTTAATACATTTTCTTTCTCATCTTCTTCTCACTGTAACCCCTCCCCAGTAAAGACTTTCTTTTGTAAATGTTTATGTTTGACATTCTAGCTGAACAAAGTAATGCATATTACACAGAGAGGTATAAATTCTTGATGCCTTACAGGATATCAGTAAGAAGATCTAATAAAGAGAACGTGTGGACTTATAAAGAGATATTTTTGTTCCCTCTGACATCAAACTACTAAACAAAAACCTGTCAACTTTACTCTCTTATTTCTGGTTCCAGGGTAGGGTAATGAATTCATTAGATGAGACTCTCATCCCCTTACAACCATTCAGAAAAGGGAAGAAAATATTATCTGGGATTTGGTTAGGCAAGGTGAACAAAGAAGGCTAATTTAAAAATTAGTGTATTTAGTGTATATTTGACACTAATGTTTATATTCCTTCTCATATCCTTCATATTTTTAATGTATCCTAATGATCCTTATTTATTTTTTGAATAAGCACATTTAATAGATAATGTATAAGTTTTATTAGAGCAGTTTGTATAGGTTGCAAAGTGTCTTCTGGATTAAATTAAGAAGTTGAAGGATCAATTTACCTCCTAGTCTACTTGTTTAGTTTGGCCAATTTATGAAATATACTGTCCATTAGGCATGTAGAAAATGAAAAAGAATGACTTACTAGGGGTGTGTGGACAATTAAAAAGATAAGAAAGCCATATATCACTCATATTTTAATTTTGATCTTAAGTTCCAATGTTGGGACATACCCATGGAGTCATGTAGGCTTGTTTGACTCAAGTAATATTTCACCGAAGAGTGCCCTTATAATGTTCTCCATGCTTCAGCTATTCTCCAAACCTTGTCCATCAGAAGTAGATTTCTCCCCGTAATCCAATGCCCCAGTTAGGTTGTTCCATTCCCTCTTAAGTTCCATTTAACAGATGGCTATCCAAAATTATCATTGGAATCTACCATTTTTTATTAGGGAGAAAACTATCAGAGTAGTTTATATGGAATTGAGTTTTTTAACTTAATATAATATCATATATTTTCATACCTTATTTAATATTTCTATAAATGATTCCCTTGGCTGCCTAATATTCCAGAGTATAAGATATATACTTTATTTTACCAATCTCATAGTGTTTGACATTTAGCTTCTTTCCAAATGTTTACTGTAACAACTAATGTTCAGCAAAAATTTAAATATTAAAGCCCATTAACACCTGACTTTTTTCCAAGCTTATTTCAATGGTGACTTAAATGTAGTTTACCCACAAGTCACTAATTGGAACACTTACCAAAAAATGAGCTTCACTGAGGAGCTGGGGATAGATACCCTTGTCCAATTCTGAATATGCCACCATCTTGGCAACTGAAAAGATATACTAAGGTCAAAAGAAATTTGCCTTAATTTATTTAATATTTTCAGCTTACTTTACCAGCATTTTTGTTATCCTTATAGTGTTTTTTCAAAGCTTTTCTTAGCAGATTGAAGTAGTAATAAACCAATTAGCATAACTATCATTTAAATCATGTGTGTAACTCTGAGAGGTTAATGGGACATCCACTAGATAATAGTAAAAAACAAAGAAAAGGTTAATTACAAAGAAAAATATCAATAGGCATATGTAAGGAAAGAGAGAATCATTTTGCATCCGTATTTCCAGTTATCCATATCATCTATTGTCTCGACAGTGTTTAGAGAAGACTCTTCCCCTCTGGAAAAAGACCATATGCTTAAACATACAAACATCCAGAAGGTCAGAAAACACAGCATTTCTGTGGAATACTGCTTTGCATAGGGCTACTAGTGTTGGCCAGGAGGAAACTCTGGTTTTTTTCTGCTAAAGCAAACTCTTGCTATCCCTTTCACTACGTTTCTGGCCTTCACAGAATCTGGAACAGACCGCCAGCTGGAGTGTATTGGCACGTGTATGCAGCTTCACCATCTGTTTTGCTTCTTCAATTCATCAATTTCCTCCATTTATGATCTCACCCATCACTTAGTCCAGTTATAAAAGATATGTACTCTGAGTATTTTGTCTTTAATTGCTTTTATAGATCTTTTCAAAGAAAATTATGCTGTAGTATGTGAGTAATGATAAAGTAAAATGTAATTGCAAAGAACCCCCCCAACTAAATCATTAAAATTAAATATTTAAGCTTCAACTAATTAACAAGTCAAAGAAAGTTATGGTCTTGGCTGTTTAATGGACAGTTAAGAAAGGGAAGCTGGGTATGACTGTCTTTGACAAAGGCAGGGTCTGCTACTGTTTTGTTGCAGCTTATTTTTTAACTACTTTAGATTTATGTTAGAAACCTATGAAGCTATTTCTTCTACACATATTATTTGAAAGATTTAAACACTAATATGGACTTTATCTATCTTTTATGAGAGCTAGAAAGTGATAGCTCCCTTGAGAGAACCACCGTTATTTATCATATCTAAAGTAGTTGGTGAAGCCTGAAAACAATTTGACACTTCAGAAGGGATATATTTATGTTATCATAGTTATTATATTTCTGTCATCAATGACACAAATGTTAAGTGCCACTCTGCCAGAGGATTGTCCCAAACCTTTTCAATTCATTGCAAACAACTGCCAGATGGATAGTATTATCATTCTTTTTGTAGCAAAAAAAAAAAAAAAATTGTGGAACAATCACTTAGAAGAATCAAAAAGAGTCAAATGAACAATGATAAAGATAAACTAAAGGCTTCATGAATATATTCTGGATTCTCTAAATGTCCATAGGAGTTCCCTGTCATAATAAAAGAGTATTTTAGAAGAATATTACTACGCCACTCACAGCACTGCTTGACAAAAACAGGTAAGTTGATGAGCACAGTGCAGTCTACTGTGTCTGCAGCAGAATTAGAAATACAACCGAAATTCATGACAAAAACTATCAATTACCAGAAGCTGCTCCCCTTCACAGCATTTTAGTTTTATTACATAGAATGCCTTGTGGCCACAGAAACTAAAATTAAGTTACAAGGTGATTAAAATTCTGAAGGCAGTTAAATTTATATTTTTCCATTTCTCATGAAACCAAGGAAGGAAATGAGCAAAATTACATTTAAGTCCCTAAACTATTCACTAGCAATTTTAAGTAAGAGTTTACAATCTGGCTTTAAACCTGAAGGCAACTATGAGATGCAAATCCAAGTTTTGCCAACCCCTTCAAACAAACAACAAACACTTCACCTCTTGACATTGGTTGCAATAAATGAAGTAAAATTGTTCTTTTAACTGATAAGATAAAGTTTATTAGATTCAAAACCAATTTTTTGCTTCTTTTTTCCAGTCTACCTACCATATTTTTTCTTTATGTTTGTGGACAAAAAAAGGGGCCACATACTGAACATCACAAGTTTGGGTGGGAGGGCAGCATGTCAGACCTTATAAACTCAGACACTGAAAGTAACCCTGTAGGCCACTCTGAACATAAAAATTTCTAACTAAAAGTGGATCAAGGCACATAGTCACATAGTGGCTCATAACCTGTCGCTTCCTTGACAAAGGTCAATCTTTACCTTAAATGAGACTACTTATTGTCTTTTTGCATCTCAGATAACATACCTTTAGAATGTCAGAATTATCTCCTCTTCCGGACCCCTCAGGGGATAACCTCTGTATCAGAGCACAAGACCACAACACCTCTCATTGTTACTGTTATCTTGTTCTCCTGCATACCATCTCTATGTACTGTAAATGTTAATTGTTAACTATCCTATCCCACCAGTGTAAAAGAAGTATGTGTCCCTCCATTTTACTTTTTATCCAGTCTCAGAGATTTCCCTGTTTTGCTTTATCCCACTCCCTTAATCTACTACCAATGGATTTTACTTAATCCCAGGGCCCTTACATCTCCTCTTTTGATTCTAATGTATAAAGCTTACCAGTAAAACTGCCATTCTAGGGAACATTTTCTTAACCTTGAGATTTTACTTTCCAGCAATTGTCATCAATTTGATTCAAATAAACTCATAAAACTTCTCTACAGATTTGTATGTTTCTTACATCAAAATTTTGCATAAATCTGTAGAAGATGAGAGCATGGAGGGTTGTGTATGAGGTGTTTTTAATGGCTCAGGCATGATTTTACAGTCAAGTGAGTACAAGAGGGAAATAAAGGCAGGATCCTCACCATAAAAGCAAAGGAAGACATGTCTCACCCATTGACCTGGTAGTCCTGAGCCTGGTCTGATAAGGTTGCCAGGCATTCCAAACAACACAAGTAAATAAGATGGGGTGGGTGGGTAGGGGAGTGTTTGTCCTTGGAAGTCTGTGTGTATCATCTCCACTAGCTGAGAAAAGGAAAACCCTGATGCTGTGTTTTCTTCCCAAGGCCTGGAAGCGGAGGAGGACTAAAGTGCCTGAAGAATAGAAACCTATAAAACAACTTTGGTTAACTGTCTGGCCCCTGATACCTATACAAAATGAACAAATAAAGTCTGGGGTAAGATAAGGATTCAAGCTAACAGACACCCACCCATACCTATGTTTGGATAGTCATGTCTCCCCAGGAAAGTTGGTACCATATTTACTCATCAATCAATATGTAACTCCCTCATCTCCACCCCGCCAAATACGTAAGTCGTCAGAACAAAGGACTCACTTTCTTCTCTTAGCCCTCTGGTTACATGGGTTCTGGCCACATGGGTGCTGGTCACTTGGCCTTTGGCCACCCTTCCTTTTGCCACCCTTGTTTTTGCTCTCCCATTCACTAATAAACTTGCTGATCTGTAATTCTTTACTGCATCGGTGAGAAGAACCAGGGTTTCTCTGGTAACAATGGAAGTGGTGCACATACTTTCCATTCACATTTCATTGTCAAGAACTCCATTAGGTGACCACACAGAACTGCAAAATGCAGTACTAATTTAGCTGCACACACAGGAGGAAGAGAAAAAGGTTATTCTCTGCCGTAGGTAAAATTGGTGCACTCCTCCAAAGCCTGGAGCACCCTCAGTCTGAGATGGAGAGAAGATATCGGTAGTCAGAGCTGGTTTGGAAACTTAGATAGTGATAAAAAAAAAAATCAATTTATGGGGAAGGTCAACAGAAGGCTAAAACAAGGAAGAAAAGACCGTAGTCTGCAATGAGAAGGTCAAGAGCATGGTTTCAGGGTCCACATAATAAAATGCTTGTGACCTGTTGCGGTATTTCTTTTGGGGGGCCCAAGTGTAATTAATGCAATATCCTGGGAATAAATGTTTAGAGTCAGAGATAGTCATTGAATAAGGCCCAACTAGGTGAATTTGAATCCCTTCTTGCCATCACTGGCTTTATTAGAGAAGTTACATGTGCAGAGACAGCTATTGCTCCCTGCTTATCTGCCTCCTCCACTGGACTGAAAAGTCCACAAAAACAAAAAATTATCTTATTAATTTTTGAATATTTGAAATTTGACATCTCAAGAAATAAAACATAATAAACCTTTGTAAACTAAATTAAACTGATTCTGTAAGTATATCTAAAACATGTCATGTGGCCTCTGATGGGCATGACTTATGTTCTTGTTCATAAAATTTCCTCATTTTTAATAAAATATTTCAGAATTTTCAGCTTATAGATTGTTAGAATTTGAATACTTAAAAAACTTTCAGATTTTCCCTGGCCAGGTGGGTCAGTTTGTTGGAGTGTCATACCATACATCAAAATGTTGTGAATTTGATTCCTGTTTGGAACATAAAGGAGGAAAATGATTGATGTTTCTCTCACACATTGATGTTTCTCACTCTCTCTCTCCCCCTCCTTCCTTCTCTCTCTCAAATCAGTCAATATATCCTTGAATGAGTGTTAAAAACAGAAATAAATAAATAACTTTCAGATTTCATTATAATATATTACTGGTACTGGGGATGTGAGAAATACAAGAAATCACTGGGACACAGGACTTAAGCAGCAAAGTGAGATATTTATTCACAAGTCTGCAGAGTTGGGCGCACCACCAGCCAGGAGCATGTGCATGCAAGGTAGACGAAGCAAACTGGTTTTAAACTAACGTGATTAGTTCCCCCTCCCCTCTCCTTTTCCCCCGTTTCTCCATTACTGATTAATCTGGGTTCACAATCTAATGTGATTAATTACTTAACTCAGGTTGTTATTAACTAAGGGTAATCTAGTTATAAGTCTATCTCCAACTTATTTGCAAAGTTATCTAGCTACTTACCCTGGCTGGTTTGGCTCAGTGGATTGAGCGTCAGCCTGCGAGCTAAGTGTCGCTGGTTCGATCTTCCAGTCAGGGCACATCAGAGAAGGAAAACTCTGATTCCAAAAAACCTCCACTGCCTTGCGGCATACCTCTTCAGGGGAAAGTCTAAGGGAGTAAACCCCGACAGAAAATCCGGAGCCGGAGTCCCTAAGGCGGTTTGACGTTGTAGTCAACACCGGCAACTCCTGCGGCGCACCTGAAGCCAAGCTGTATTGACTCCATCTTTCCCTTGGATCCTTCAGCTGCGAAGAGAGGGGGGGTCTGCTGCATGGGCAACAGCAGACCCTCCATATCACCCTGCCCAGGCTCTGTAGCTTCAGCTTCACTGAAGAGGACACTCCAGCGTCATCGCAAGATGTCGATTCAACACGGGAGGAGACAGATACCGTGTCACTCCCGAGTCGGACTGCACAACCATTCTCGGCGGTGCAGATAGACTCTTAAGAAGCTACACCATCGTCTCTTGAGATGGACGGCTGCCGACAATATCTAGCTACATCTTCCCATTTCTCTGTGTTTGATGATGACAATCTTCCTTTTTTTGATCCCAGAGATAAGTGTGAGGAGCTGTGGAATGTCATTTCTTTGCCCCCTTTCCATGAGTCATCTGTTAATTATCTCCTACTGGTTTGAGAGTCACTGGCTTCTTTATTCCTATCAGGGAGACCTAGGTTAGAGGGTTCCCCCTCCTTGTTTCTTGCCTTGTTCACAAGAGAAAAAGTTCAGGCTAAAGATAACCCATGTAGTGAAAATGAGATAGCAAGTTTATTTGTAAAATAAACTTGAGCGGGAAGCTGTAAGCAGGCACCCAGCTAGTCTGAGTGCCCTTACTATTGGGGTTTTAGGGGCTTTGTGCTCATAGCCAGCTTCTGGGTTCCCCTTCTCTTCCCCTTTCCAGATCTTGGGATTAATACACAGTTTCAAGGCTGTTTTTCTCAGAGTGGAATGACACATACAGAACTTCAAGGGCTCCCCTCCTCCTCTTATCATGCTTTTTCTTGTGATTTTTGGAATACTTGGAAATCTTATTGAATCAGGCTCAGGACTGCTGAATTAAATGGGTGAGACATGTCTCCCTTCTTCTCCTTGCCTTAGTTTACTATTTATCCTACCTAATATTACTACACCTAATGGGAAATATGTTATTTTGATCCTGCTCTGTTAAGCATCTTAAATATCTTAAGTAAACTACTAAACACACAAATAAATATTTAAAATTTGGGAAGGGAAAAAATAGAATTTACAGATGGAAGAACCATAATGAAGAGGATATATCAGACTCTAGAATTACATTAAAAAAATACAAAATAGTAAAAGTGACATAGAAGTATACTTGCATTGACTGTCTTAATACTACTTTTACTAAAATATTTTAATTCTGCATTTTTACCTGGAAGCTTAGTTCTAATTTTATTATAGAAAGAATTTTACAAGAATACTCTTTGTAACTAATTTAACTTAAATGTTTAGACTGTAAGAGACAGCCAATCCTATAGGAAATGCTGTTGAGGTGTCCTGATTTTGTAGATGAATTGACAGTGGATGTTGACAGAACACTTTAATGTATGTTCTCATAACAATCATATAAACTACATACCTGGGTCCAATTTTCACCTAGAGTCCCTTTGTGGTAGTGCAATCTATACTCAGTCTAGAATCATGCTTCTTTTTGATTTGGGGAATTTTTCATTGCATCCCAGTGAGTCTGTGATACATCTTTGAATTTTTTAATTTGCATGTTGAAGGTTTCACTCTATTTTATTTTTACTTTTTAAAGATTTTATTTATTTACTTTTAGAGAGAGGGAGAAGGAGGAAGATAGAAGGAAAGAAACAGCAATGTTTGAGAGATACATCGATCGTTTGCCTCTCTCATGCCCCCAGCTGGGGACCTGGCTGGCAACCATGTGTCCTGATGGGGAATTGAACCAGTGACCATTCTGTTTGCAGAATGATGCACACAAGTCAGGGCTTTCACTCTCTTTTAAGCATCTCAGTTGATTTACATCCAGCCAATTAATTCTTCATTTTCTTTTCTCATCTCTCAGATGTGCAGAAGAATATGTAGCCTTCTGCCTGAGGTACTAAAAAGGGATTAGGAATCCTTACAAATCTCAAGTTTATTTCTCTTCTTCTCTCCTAATTTGAATTTCTGTATCTACTTTCCTATTAAATTCATAAAGATCTGGATTATCTGTCAGTATATTCTAAGAGTTCTCAAGAAATTTATGAAAACTTTTCAAGATTCCTGGATAACTTTGTGAAGATCACTTAAACAAAATGTGTATTTAAAAATCTCTTCTTTCTTCTTTTCCTTCCTTCCTTCCTACTTTTGCTTTATTCTTAACTGCTTATTTAACTCCCTAGTATTTGATTTGAATTTTAACAAAACTTATTTATTTGTTCCTTCAAATAAATAAGATTTTAATGGTTTAAATAAATTTTCAAAAATTAAAAGGAATAAAGAAAAAAGCCTACTTCACATTCCTTTTCCCTTATCCAATAGAATCCAGTCCCTGTTATGCTACACTTTTGTTATTATTTTCCCTATTATTTCTTAACATAAACCTGACCTACAGACTTTGGCATGCAAAAATATTTTACTTCTATGATTTCTGGCCAAGATGGAGACATAGATAGACATGCTGTGTCTCCTTTCACAACTAAGAAGGAATACAACTACCTCAAAACTAGAAACAACCAGAACTTCTGGAAAACTGAACTGCATGGAAGTCCAGCAACCAAAGATATAAAGAAGAAATACTCATCCAGACAGGTAGGAGGGGTGGAGCCAGGGTGGATAGGATGTGGTGTGGTGATAACGGCAGCATCAGGCTGGCAGAAAGTACAGTCACATGTTTTAAAAAGTTGGGAGGGACACCTGGGGAGCATTCCCAGCTCCTCACCAGACCTCGCAGGTCACAGTCCCAGCACTGAGGAAAATCAAGCCTCATTGCTTCTGACTGTGCAAACCAGTGGCAGTTGGGGACGAAGAAGAAACTGCCAGTCTCTCAGCAGAGCCCACTTGTTTAAAAGGCTCCCATGGTCCTAGAATGTTCACAGACACACCGACTCTGGGAATGACAGCAAACAACAGCTAGAGAGGCACCAGTCCCATACAGAAGTGGGAGAAATGACTGGAAAAGGGCTGAGCAAGTAGCATTGTTCCCTCTCAGACACCTACCCCACATACAGCGCCACAACATGGTGAAACAGGTCGCCCTGAACTGACATATCCCTAAGGCTCCACCCCTTACAATGTAACAGGAGCGACAGCTCTACCTGGGACATGGAGGCAAACAAAGACAGGAGCCTGTCAGAATGAGGAGACAGAGAAGTATGGCTGAAAAGGGGGAATGGATCAAGGTTCCAGTGGGAGAACTAAGCAATGAGGAGATAGCCAATCTAACATATAAGGAGACAGACAACTTAACAAGTGAAGAATTCAAAACACTGGTGATAAAGATGCTCACAGGCTTGACAGATATGCTTGAGTATGGCAGTCACATAAGGGAAGAAGTGAATGCTATGCTAAATGAAATGAAGGAAAATCCACACAGAAGCAATTGTGAAGGGAAGAAAACTGGGGTTCAAATCAATGATTTGGAACATAAGGAAGAAAAAGACAGTCAACCAGTGCAGAATGAGGAAGCAAGAATTGAAAAAAATGAGGAAAACTTCCCTAATTTTGTGAAGGAGATGGACATACAGGTCCGGGAAACACGGAGGGTCCTGGGCGAGCTGGACCCAGAGGGGCCCACACCAGGATGCATCATGATTGAGATGCCAAAGGTGAAAGAAAAAGAGAGAGTCCTGGGGACAGCAAGAGAGAGGCAGAGTGTTGCCTACAGTGGGGGGTGCCTATAGGACTATCAGCTGGTTTCTCAGAGGTCACTTTGCAGGCAGGAAGGGACTGGCAAGCAGTGTTCAATGTGATGAAAGGCAACATGCAACCATCATTACTCTATCCAGCAAGGCTATCATTTGGAATGGAAGGGCAGATGAAGTGCTTCCCAGACAAGATGAAGCTAAAGGAGTTCATCATCACCAAGCCATTATTATATGAAATGTCAAAGGGACTTACTTGAAAAAAAGATCAAAAGTATGAACACTAAATGGTAACAAACACAGCTATCAACAACCGAATCTAAAAATTAAAAACAAAATCCAACTAAGCAAAGCAGAATAGGAACAGAATCATAGGTATGGGAATTATTTGGAGGGTTATCAGCTAGTAGGGAAGAGGAGGAGAAATGGAGAAATTGTGCAGGGATTAAGAAGCATAATCAGTTGGTACCAAATAGACAGGGAGAAATTAAGAATAATAAAGGAAAGGGTGAAGCCAAAGAACTTATATGCATGACCCATGGACATGAACTAAGGGGGTGGGATTGTTTGAGGGAAGGTGGGTACTGGGCAGAGGGGATCAAAGGGGAAAAAAAATTGGAACTACTGTAACAACATAATCAATAAAATATACTTAAAAAATAAAGAACCAATGAAGAAAAAAAAAGACTACTTCTATGCCCTTCAAGTTTATTTTTAATAAAGTGACACTAAGATTTATTTGTATATATATATATAATACCTTACTATAGAAAAGGAAACTGGAAAGATTCATGTGTATGTGACAGCAGATATATTTGTAATAAATTTAAGATATACCAACGCTTGACAAAAACTTTAATATAATATAAAATTTATTTTTAATATAACTTATTTCAACATTGACTCATTATTGATGGGACTGTCTAAGAACTAAAGCAGAGCTGATATCAAATCCATTCAATCCATCTCAAACTAGAGCTGGAGACCTAATCCATCATTTTCCTTGAAACAAAACTATGATTGGAACGTGTACGTAACTCAAATGTTAGAAATAGACAATTTTGTGATATTTAAATACCTTCTGGGTGCATGAAAAAGTATAAATTCCTCAGTGAGCAATGCAAGCTATAAAGAACAGAATTTTACTTTTAAATATCTTATGGGTTTAAGAAATAAGTATTATTATTATTTTAAAATATTTTATTAACTCTACCAGAGAAAAATTTGCAAATCCATAGAAGGAAAAGAAGGAGGAGAACAAAAAAGAAAAGGAAAAAGAAAAGAATTTTAATTTTCACTGACCTTATTTGGAATCAGATGGCCCTGCCTGGGTTGGAAAACCTATATGCACCATTAATAACCAATGGGATTTAAACTTGGTTTAGTTTAGAGCATTAGACTGACTTATGTTCAATTTAAAATCCCACGACATTTATGTGTTTGTTCTTGGAACACCGTATTTCCTTTACCCTGTAACAGTGAAGTTAAAGTGCATAAATTTAAATTTTATCCTGATTAAATTATATCTACTTAGATTCAGTCCATCATTCTATTCTGCTAAGATATTATGGAATTCCTTCCTGGAAGACTATGTATTTGCTATCTTTTGCTTTTCAATTATTTTTAAATATGTTAAATAGGTTCTCTATATTTTTGTTGATAAAAACTTTGATCCAGAAAGGACTGAGAAGAAATTTCTGGATCAGGTCATGAAAAAACTTTCTTCTGATCAACATTGCTCTAGAGCAAATTCTTTTTATAAACCTGCACAGCCACTTAAAAACATGGCCACAGGGCCCTGGCTGGGTGGCTCAGTTGGTTGGAGCATTGTCCCATACACCAAAATGTTGCAGGTTTGACCCCTGGTCAGGGCATGTGCAGGAGGCAGCCAATTAATATTTCTCTCTCACATCGATTTTTGTTCTATCTCTCTTCCTTCCTCTCTCTCTAAAATCAATTTTAAAAAAATCTAGGCTGAGGATTAAAAAAAATCCTCATTGTTGCATACTACTTAGTCCATGGTCTTTTTCTACATTCCATTAATAAAATCTATTGCTTTGCTCTAATAAAACAAGATTTTTTAAGCATTAGAATTTATTTTAGTACATTCTAATTTTTTAAAGTATATTTTATTGATTATGCTATTACAGTTGTCCCATTTTTTTCCTCTTTGATCTCCTCCACCTGGAAACTCCCTTTCCTCCAGCAATGCCCCTTACCTCTAGTTCATGTCCATGGGTCATGCATATAAGTTCTTTGACTTCTCCATTTCTTTTACTTTCTTAACATCCCCCTGTCTATTTTGTATACCTACCAGTTATGTTGCTTTGTCCTTGCACCTTTTCCCCTATTTTTCTCCTTCCCCTTCCTTGCTGATAACTCTCCATGTGATCTCCATATCTGTGGTCCTATTCCTGTTCTAGTTGTTTGCTTAGTTTGTTTTTGAGATTCATTTGTTGATAGTTGTGAGTTTGTTATCATTTTACTGTTCATAGTTTTCATCTTCTTTTTCTTAAATATATCCCTTTAACATTTCATATAATAAGGGCTTTGTGTTGTCTGAGAAGCACTTTATCTGCCCTTCCATTGTAAATGATGGCTTTGCTGGGTAGAGTAATCTTGGCTGTAAGTCATTGCTTTTCATCACTTTGACTATTTCTTGCCAGCCCCTTCTTGCCTTCAAAGTTCCTTTTGAGAAATCAGCTGATAATCTTTTGGAAACTCCTTTGTAGGTAACTCTCTTCTTTTCTATTGCTGCTTTTAAGATTCTCCCTTTATCTTGAACCTTTGGCATTTTAATTATGATGTGTCTTGGTGTTGTCCTCTTTGGGTCCAGCTTGTTTGGGACTCTCTATGCTTCCTGGACTTGTATGTCTATTTCCTTCCCCAAATTGAAGAAGTTTCTATTCATTATTTTTTCACATAAGTTTTCAGTTTCTTTCTCTTCCTCTTCTCTTTATGGCAACCCTATGATTTGGATGTTGGTATATTTAGAGGTTCCTAAGTCTCTCCTGATTTTTTTGAATTATCAGTTTTTCATTCTGTACTGGTTGACTGTTTATTTCTTCCTTACATTCCAATAAATTGATTTGAATACCAGATTTTTAAAAATTTTGCTTAGTGTAGTCTTTACTTATTTCCTGATGTGTTTGCCATACTCAATCATTTTGCTGAGCATCATTATTACCAGTGTTTTGAACTGTACATATGTCAGGTTGGCTATCTCCTCATCACTTAGTTCTTCCACTGGAACCATGATCCGTTCCCTCTTTTGGGCCATACTTCTCTGTCTCCTCAACTTGACAGCCTCCTGTGTTTGCCTCTGTGTATTAGGTAGAGCTATCACACCTGTTACTTTGTAAGGAGCAGAGGCTTAGGTATGCGTCAGTGTTAGGTGACTGATTTCACCACGTTGTGGCTCTATATATGGGGGAGAGGTTAGAGAGGGAACAATGTTGCTTGCTCAACACTCCTTTCCCAGTCACTTTACCTCCTTCCCATATGGGACTGGTGCCCCTCTAGCTGTTGCCCTGGTGATGGTTTCCAGAGTAGGTGGGTTTACGTATATTCTAGGACCATGGGGGCCCTATAAACAGACTTTCCTGTGACACTGGCAGTTTCTTCCACTGCCCCAACACCTACTTGTTTTCACAGCCAGAAGCAATGAGGCTTCATTTTCCCCAGTGCTGGAACCATGAGCAATGCAGTTTGGGCTGGGGCTGGGATCACTCCCCAGGTGTCCCTCCTGACTTTTTAAATGTGTGACCACTTGTTCCTCACAGATGCAGCCACTGCCTTACTGCTGTCGCCACACAGTGCCCTCTCCAACCCCAGCTCCCTGGCTCTGTCTGTCCTACCCATCTGGATGAGTGTTCTTTATATCTTTGTTTGTTGGACTTCCATGCAGTTTGATTTTCTCGACCTTCTGGTTATTTTTGTTTTGAGATAGATGTAATCCTTCTTATGGTTTACAAGGTAGGTGTAAACCATAAGGAGGACTTATGCAAGGAGGTGAAGCATGTCTACCTACATTTTAGTACATTTAAAATTATGATATATAAATATTTTCATCTGTCATGGTTCATTCTTTGTGAATACAGTCTGATTTTTATTGAACAACTAATTACTTTCTTAACCTTTTTTCCCATAGACTATAATTTTTCCTAGGATACAAGTAACATAAATAACCTATTGTTAATGCAGCATCAAATTTTTATTATTCTGGAAGTTTGAGAAATTTTTTATCTGACTCTAGTCTTTAGATATTAGATGACTGCTCCAGCATTCTTCATGGAGAGTTGTGAGAGGTATAATAATGATCTCGTTGTTATGTAGTTTTGGTTCCCTGAAGGGTAATTAATCTTGGCTAGAGGGCTGAAACTCATTTACAGTGTCTAGATGCTTCTCAGGTATCTTGGACTTCAATATTTCATACTCATGTTTGATCTATCATTTAAATTCTGAAGAATGATCTTTTTTGATGCAACAGATAATAGACTATAATGATTAAAAGCATGCATTCTGGAATTAGGTTACTTGAGTGCAAATCCTGGCTATGCCACTTACTGTGTCTAGCAAATTACATAACCTCTTCAAGTCTCAATTTCCCCATTTGTGAGAAAATGAATGATAATACTATTCACAGGTTGGTATTGTGCTTAAATGTAAGTGAGATAATCTGCCCAAAGTACCTATCCTGATGCCTAGAACCAGGAAATCACCTCAATAAAGTGAGGTTATTACCAAGAAGATAAAGGAAGAGGTAGAGGCTATTACCTCCTATTTGTTATAATTAACATCACTGCATTAAGTAATCAATCTCTGTTTTCTTATCTTTTCATCAAGCAAATATTTTTCACTAATTGTAGCTTATTCTTTCTAATATTGTCCCTAGAGGCCTGGTATTGCCTTTTCAGGTGGGTCTTTCTGTTCATATTGTGCATTTTTACAGATATTACAATTTATCATGCTGATCTCTTTATATATGCCTCCTCTCCTCTCATAAAAGAGTACTTACAGTTAATAGCCATAATTTTATTTGATAGTATTAACTTTTCTTCTTGGATCAGGTTCTGGCATCAGGTCCTAAATTTGGAAAATGTGTTTTCCTAAATTAGGCACTTATTTCATGCCCAGTAACTGTCCCCCATTTCAAGTTAATATCTTATTTCTCCAAGGTCACTATGTCTTCCAGGATATGGAACAATTTCTCATGATTGGTTTAAATTAAATCTGAAGTACCTGTTGTTACTCAATATATCCATCGTGTGAAGAACAAAATTGCCTACAAGACATTTTAAGAATGAATCAGATGTAGATTTCAGCTAAATTAAGACGGTATCTTTCCAGCAGGTGAACTCCCTTAGCTCTCCCTGAAGCAGCTCTATGCAAGTTGAGCTGAGCGACTCTAATCGCTGTATTCTTGGCATGAGTGTGTGGATACTTAGTGTCTTAGAATTAGAATCCAGACTTTTATTTGTTTTTTATCCCCCCTTTTAACATTATTATTCAGTTGTCTGGGATCATAAGACTTGATTGTAATATCTTTATAATTATTCTTTATCTCTGTCTTCTATCAAATACTGGATAAGTCCCCTTTTTATTTTTTATATCATAAAAATCCTTTATTTCTTCTTAATGTATTGATTCTCCATCTAGAATTGTACCATTAGACTAATACAGACAAAAAGTAAAATATCCTTGACATTCAGCATGTTATGTAACAGAGAACTCTCTGCTCTCATGCTGGTTTATAACCCCAGGAGTTTCCCAGATGAAATTTGAAACTAGCATCCACACAGAGGGCAAGGAGAGGCTGAAGAAAGAGGAAGATGACTCCAGATGGGTAAGTGGCAGTTCTAATAAGCAAGGAAACTTACATATGAGGCTTCTCCTGGGTGACCATAAGATAAGTAGATCTGCACACCTACGTGTCAGATCTTGAGTTTATATAAAGGCCTCAATAGGGTTAAGTCACATATACTGTCTTGATAGTCTCAATAATACATTACTTGTTAGAGGGGTACTAGACTTATTGAGGTGACCTCTTTGTAAGTTATATAATATCTAATCACTGTGTTGTATACCTGAAACTAATATTTTATCTCAACTATAATTGAAAAATTAAAAAATTAAAAAAAATATGACTCTCTCAGGGCTGCATCTTTGAAATGACTTCTGATATGAGAATAATGGGCAGAATGTATACTCCACGGATGAGGGAGAGGGTAAGGAGCCTCTGGTTGCCTGGGTCCAGATTGTAGGTCAACTAGTAGTCACAGTTCCTCAGTAGCCTTGTCCAACACTCTCCCTGCTTTTGTGTGAAGGTTCAATGCTAAATCTTGAGCAGCTCCATTAAAATATATTTGCTTTCAACTTCTGTTTCAGTTAATATTTTTAAAAGATAGACACTTTTGGGAAATACCAATTTTTATTCATTGAAACATGCTTGTGGACTTGGTTAATTTAAAGGAATTTCTGATTTTCTATTAAGTTATTGTAAAGACAATCTTAATTTTGTATATGTAATCATATTTTTTAGTAAACTATATCTACTATATTTTTTAAAGTTTATTTTTAAAAGAAGCATCACATCCTCTTCAGACATTTAAATCATAATATAATTTATACAAACAAGTAACAAACAAAACTCCAAATACTTTATCAGGGTTAATTTTTCTGAAGAATTCTGAATGAACCCAACCTATAAATTCTATTTCCTTACAATGACATATTATTAATAGCTTTATTATAAAATTTAGTTTCACTGTAAAATTATTAAAATTAATATCTAATGCTTATTTGCATCATTTTAATAGCTTTATTGAGGTATAATAAAAGAACGATAAAGTGTACAATTTGATATTTGACATATGCAGATTCTTGTGAAACAAATACAGGTGCAACAATGGCCATGTCCTGAGGTTTCCCAAAGTGCCTTTGTCATCATTCACTCTCACAGTTCTCTGTCCCAACCCTCAGGCAGCCTCAGCTCTGCTTTCTGGGACTCTAGAGTTTCTAACATTCTATGTAAATGGAGTTATGCTGCAGGTACTCTTTTCATGTGGCTTCTTTCACTCAGCAGAATTATTCTGCTATTCACATATGTTATTCTGCATATCAATAATGCACTTCTCTTTATTGCTGAATGGTAGTGTGTGTGTGTGTGTATATATATATATATATATATATATATATATATATATATATCACAGCTTTTTTCATTTATTCATCTTTTCATAGACACTTGTGTGGTTCCCAGTTTGGAACTGTTACAACTAGATAAGATATAACACATATATCAGTCTTTATATAGATATGTGCTTTTATTTCCTTTTGATACATAGGTGAAAATAAAATGGCTGGATGTATGCTTACCTATCTTTTCAATGAACATTGTATTTTAGAACAGTTTTAGGTTAACAGAGAAGTGATGATAGTACACAGCGTTTCTCTATGCCCCTGTAGGAGAACTCCCTTTAGATGCAATATGACTCCAGCAGCAAAGGCATCTGGGTAATGTTGGACTCTTTTTAACTCTCTAGTATTGTTTAACCCTCTAGCCTCAAGCTTGCCTGACTACCCAGAAAACTGAAATGCACCCAAAGATAAACATCATGCCCCCTAGGAAGGAGGTTAATGAATGTATAAATAACTGCCTGATGTAATCTGTTAGCTTAGGAATGCATTGTCCTTTCTTGTGGTCTGCGTGAGGGCTCACCTTATAAATTTTACTATTAATGTTCTTTGAAAAGGGATCCTGTCCTGGGAGGAGTGTAGCTTTTCCCCATAGACTACCACCGGGAGCAGCTGCTTTGCCCCTGTATGTAAGTTTCTCCTATTAAAGCTCTTATGATAGCTTTGCTGGATAGAGTAATCTAGGTTCTTGGTCCTTGTTTTTCATCACTTTGAATATTTCTTGCCAGTCCCTTCTTGCCAGCAAAGTTTCTTTTGAGAAATCAGCTGACAGTCTTATGGGAACTCCTTTGTAGGTAACTCTTCTCTTGCTGCTTTTAAGATTCTCCCTTTATCTTTAGCTTTTGACATTTTGACTATGACGTGTCTTGGTGTGCAGGGATCAAGAAGCTTTATTGTTAGGAATGAAATAGACAGAGGGAAGTTAAGAATAATATAGGGAAGGGTGAAGCCAAAGAACTTACATGCATGACCCATGGACATGAACTGAAGGGGGGGTATTGCTGGAGGGAAGGTGGGTACTCGGTGGAGGGGAGCAAAGGAGGTTAAAAATTAAGACAACTGTAATAGCATAATAAAATATACAAAAAAAAGCTCTTATGGATTTGAATAAGGCTATATGTCAGTTCTGTAATCAATCTTAAATTTAGACTTTTGGGGCTCTCCCCCAATAGCCCCACATCCAGATTTTCCTATTTTTAACATTTTATATTAATATAGTACATCTGTCACAACTAATGAACAAATATTGATATATTAAGTAAATATTGTACCTTATTCATATTTTCCTGTTTTTATTTATTACACTTTTTCTGTTTCAGCATCCCAACCAGGATACCACATTACCTTTTGTCATCATGTTCTCTGTAGGCTCTTTTTGGTTGTGGTAGTTTCTCAAAATATCAAGTTATGATAATCTTAATAGTTTTGAGGTATACCAATCAGGTATTATGAAGACTGTCCATCGGTTGAGATTGTCAGATTTTGCCCTCATATATTTTGATGATCTGTGTTACATTCATACACATTTGGAGAACTGACCTTTCTTATTATGTAATGCCCCTCTTTATCCCTGATAATGTTCCTTGTTCTACAGTATGTTTTCTTAAAAAATTAATAAAGCTACTCCATTATTCCTTTGGTTTAGTATAAACATAATATGCATTTCTCCACTCTCTTACTTTTAAACTACATGCATTTTTAAATTTAGAGTTGGTTTCTAGTAGATTTGTAATTTGTTCTAGTTTTGTTTTTAACTAAACTGATAACATTTTTACTTAGTGTGTTTTGATTATTCACATTTAAAGTGATTATTGATATGGCTGGATTAATACCTTACATTTTTGTAACTGTTTTGTATTTTCTCTTTACCCCATTACTGCCTTCTCTCATTTGAATTTAGCATTTAATAGCACTAGTTTTTAGATTCTCTCAGCATTTTATCTACATTTCTTAAAAAACATTTTAGTAGTTGCCATAGAGTTTACAATATATATTTTAAGATAATTCAAATTTATCTTCAAATAACACTATTGTTCTGTGTATAAAGTTATCTTATTATAACAGAGTAGATCTAACAGTCTTCAGTTTGTTATGATATGCTGTTACTTATTTTATTTATCCATATGCTATAATCACCCAATACTTGTCACTAAAATAGCTCTTAAAAAGTTATTTTTAGATCAATTAATAATGAGAAAAATAAAATGTTTTATTTTAAAATCTTTTTTCTAATGTTATTTCTTAGTGTAGATCCAAATTTTAGAACTATAACATTTTTTATTTGCCTGAAGAATTTCTTTTAACATTTCTTACCGAAAAAGTCTTTTGAGAATAAATTCCCCCAGTTCTAATTAAGCTGAGAAAAATTTTTTCATCTTCACTTTTTGAAGGATAATTTCACTGGATATAGAATTTTAGGGTGGTAGGATTTTTTTTTTCTTTCCACACATCTGAAGATTTAACTATGCTTTCCTCTTTCATCAATTCTGATGATAAATTAAATGTAATTCTCATTATTTTCCCCTGTGGGGTAAGTGGCATTTTTCCTGCTATGTTTTAAGGTTTTTTATTTATCTTTTGTTTTTTGCTGTTTGACTATAAAATGCTTAGGGTTTTCTTCCTTTTTTTTTTTTTTTTTTTTGGTCATTTCTTTTTCTGTGTTTCCTGAGATTCCTGGACTTATGCTTTGTTTTCTTTTTATTTTTCTTTTAATTATTAATTTTGGAACATATTTGGCCATTTTTACTTTAAATACAGTCATATTCAGCTCTATTCTCTCTCATTTTCTGGCATTCTAATTATGCATATGTTACACTATTTCATACTGCCCTATAGATCTTGAATGGTCATTTTTTATTTTTATTTTTATTCTTTCCTTTCTATTTTGCACTTCAATCTGTAAAGTTTCTACTGACACATCTTTAAGTTTACCAGTTCCTTCCTTGTCCATATTTTGTCTATTGATGAATCCATTAAAATATTTTTAAATTTCTTTTACTGCATTTTTCAATTTTAGCATTTCCTTTTGACCTTCTTATAGTGCATACCTTTCTTCTAACATTACCTATTTGTTTTTGCATGTTGACAACTTTTTCCATTATAGTTCTTAAAATATTTATCCAAGTTATGTTACATTTTCTTTCTGATTTTTCCCTCATCTGTGTTATATCCAAATCTGGTTATAATGATTGCTTTCTTTTTTCAGACTGTGTTTAATCTTCCCTTTGGCCATGACATTTAATTTTTTGTTGAAAGCCAGACTTGTATCAGGTTATAGGAACTGATGTAAATTGTGTGCGCGCGTGTGTGTGTGTTTGTGTTAATCTGACTAGGAGTTGAATTATATTTAATGTTTGATGTAGCTAGAAGTACTAGAGTCTTCAGCTTCTCCTAGTGTCCTTCTTTTTGGCTTCCATTTTAGATTCGGTGCTTCTCTTATACTATTCCTCAGAAAGAGTTTTCATCTTTCAGCTTTGCAACTCTAAATCATTGTCATGTAAGAAGAGTTATGGGTGTGAGAGATCAGTAGCATTTTATAATCTTCTGATCAAGTCACAGTCTTTTAGTGGGTCTGTGTATGTGGCTTTTACAAGCATTTTTGTCTCTCCTGCAGTGGTATAACTTACCCCACCCCCTGTTCCTACTTCTTTCCCTGGCTATAGCATTCTCAATTTATTTCTTTGAAGGCCTGTCTCCTATTGACTTTTGATTCTCCTTTTAGGTGAGATTTTAAGGCTGACAGAGGCTGGAGTGAGTGGAGAGGAATTCCCTTTCCCTAGCCAGATAAATTTTCATAATTGTGTTCTGGTGTGGTAGCCTCATTTTCCCTGAAGAACAGACCTTTTTATGGAGAGGACCCTGGATGTGTTTCACAGTGGTTACTCTTTCCTTCCTCTGACCAGTGCCAAAAGGCGATCTTTCTCATGTCTTCAAATAATACCTTAATTGCTGAATGTCTGTTAAGTTTTTCGGTCCATCTTTAAAATTGGGTGGCTTGTTATTTTATTGTTGAGTTTTAAATGTTCTTTATATATCTTGAATAGCAGTTGTTTATTAGATGTGTTTTTTGCAAACATTTTTGCCAGACTGTGGCTTGTCCTCCCAATTCTCTTGAAATTATCTTTCACAGAGCAAAAAAGCTTAATTTTAATAAAATCTCACTTAGCAATTATTTTCTCCAATTATTTCCTTGCCTTTGGTGTTGTACCTAAAAGTCATTGCTATATCCAAGGTCATCTAGGTTTTCTCCTATGTTTCCTTCTAGGAGTTATATATTTTTTGTGGTTTAGAGTTAGGTCTATGACCCTTTTTGAGTCAAATTTTGTAAAGGTCTATTTCTAGATTTTAAAAAAAAGATTTTATTTATTTATAGAGAGAAGGGAAGGGATAGAGAAAGAGAGGGAGAGAAACATCAATGTGTGGTTGCCTCTCACATACCCCAAACTGGGGACCTGGCCTGCAACCCAGGCATGTGCCCTGACTAGGAATCAAACCAACGACACTTTGGTTTGCAGGCTGGCATTCATCCACTGAGACATACCAGCCAGGGCTATTTCTAGATTTTAAAATTTTGAATGGATTTTCCAGTTGTTTCAGCACCATCTAATGAGAAGACTATCTTTGTTTCATTATATGGCCTTTGTTCCTTTGTCAAATATCAGCTGATTATATTTATGTAGATGTGTTTAAGAACTCTATATTCCTTTGTTCCATTGATTTATTTGTAAATTCTTTCACAAACTACACTGTCTTTATTACTGGAATTTTATAGTAAGTCTCAAAGTCAAGTAGTGTCAGTCCTCTAACTGTTCTTCTCCTTCTGTATTGTGTTGGCTACTTTATGTTTTTTCCTCTCCATATAAACTTTGTAATGAATTGTTAATATCCACAAAATAAGTTACTGCGATTTTGATTGAGACTGCATTGAATCTACAGATCAGGTTGGGAAGAACTGATGTCTTGACAATGTTGATTCATCTTTGAGTGTTAAATCAACTTTGCATGCTTGGGATAAACTTGGTCATAATTCATGTTTTTCAATGTATTGCTTAGTTCAGTTGAAATTTTGTTACTTTTTGTAGTTATGTTCATTAGGTATATTAGTTTGCAGTTTTCTTTCTTTTTAGTGCCTTTATCTAGGTTTTTTCTTAGAGTAAACTCATAAATTGGTAAGTATAGCCTTCTCTTCAAGTGTCTGGAGATACTCAAATAGAATTGATATTATTTCTTTCTTAAATACTTGGTAGAATTTCTCACTGAAGCAACATGAATATTTTGTGGGAAATGTTTTGAATTAGAATCAAATTTCTCTAATACATATAAGGCTCTTCACCTTTTATTTCTTTCTTCTTGATTGAGCTTCGGTAATTTGTATCTTTCAAAAAATTTGTCCCCTTAATCTAAAACTTTTTTAAAGGTTTTGTTTATTTTTAGAGATAGGGGAAGAGAGAGAGAAAGAGAAAAATATCAATGTGAGAGGGAAACAGCAATCTGTTGCCTCTAACATGCCCCCAATTGAGACCTGGCCCACAATCCAGGCATATGCCCTGACTGGGAATTGAACTGGTGACTCCTCACTTCAGGGAGCAGTGCCCAACCCACTTAGCCACACCAGTCAGGGCCTCTTAATCTAAATTTTAAAATTTATTTTCCTAATGTAGTTTGTGATATTTTAAAATTCTCTTTTAATACCCATGAATTATATTGTAATGTCACCTCTCTAGTTTTTGATGTTGGCAATTTATTCTCCTTTTAAAAAAATCCTCACCCAAGGATATGTTTATTGATTTTAAATAGAGAGGAAAGAAGAGAGAGTTTGATGTGAGAGAAAAACATCTATCAGTTAGTTGCTTCCCGTATACATCCCAACCAGGGATCAAACTTGCAACCTAGGTATGTACCCTAACTGGGAATCAAACCCACAGCCTTTTGGTGTATGGTATGATGCTCAAACCAACTGAACCACCCAGCCAGGGCATCTTCTATTTTCATTATCATTTTGACTAAAGATTAATGCATTTTATTGATTTCATTTTTAAAATTTTTTTCTTTTTTTCTGTTTTACTGATTTTCATTTCCATTTTGACTATTTCTATTTTTCTGCTTATGTTGGGCTTAGTTCTTTTTTTCTACTTCATTAAAGTAGAAGTTAAGGCTATTGATCTGTGACCTTTCTCTTTTCTAATATGAGGACTTTGTGATATGTATATATATATATTTTTTTTTCTTCTTCTAATCACTCTTTTAGCTACATTCCACAAATTTTTATACATGTATTTTTATCTGGTTAAAACTACTTTCTAACTTCTCTTTTTGTTTATCCTTCAATTTATTGGTTATTTATAAGTGTGTTACTTCATTTTAACAAATTTGGGGATTTTTCCAGATATCTGTATATTGTCAATTTCTAATTTAATTCTGTTGTGATCAGAAAACATGTTTTATATGTGTTTACCCTTTTAAAATTTTATGGCTTAACATCTTGTCATCTTAATGAATCAATTTTGTAAGTGAAATATTTTGAATTAATGCAATTAGTGTTTTTTCATTGTTTTCTTCTTTTACTTCTTCCACACAAAAAAAGATGAGGAAAACATTAGAAAATTTCTTCTTTATTATTTTTGTCATTTATTTATTTTACAGAGTAAAAAATCATGCTGTATGGCATCATTTATTTTCTTTGTAAAAATTTATTTTATATTATATTAGCCTGATAATATTTTTGAGTTAATGTATCTTGCCTCCTTTGAAATTGGCCATTGGCTTTTTTTTTCTTTTTAAATCTTGATGCTGCAACTATTTTTGTACAATTTTATTTTGACTGCCTGGTACTGCATGAACTTTCTAGGAATAAAATTAAGATATGGGATTGATTTAGTTAATAACCCCTTTAGCCCAATAGCAAACAATTTTTACTTGGAAAGTTTAAATTGATATTATTTTCCAGTTACTATTTTTAACTTTTTTATTTCTTTATTCATTGCTTCACTGATATGTAACCTTTCCAAGTTTAATATAATTTTATTTCTTCAAAAATGTGTAATTAGACTCTTAGATGTCTCATGGTCTTTTTGTTTCATTTTAGTACTATTTTAATGAATATATTTTTTATAGTTTTTTTAATTGGAATTACTTTTTTAATGCCAATAACATAACTAAGAATTTCTTAAAACAAGAATAGCTCTGCCACTGAAGAGGGTTTTTTTTGTTTTGTTTTTTTTTGCTTAAAGAACATATACATAAAGACTTTCAAAATATCTGCAACTATTACATAGTATTCAAAATAAAGCTTTTATATAAATTTAAGATAAACCTATTATTATTCTTCTCTGTTAATCAAGAGTTTCATATCTTTGATAGCTGATATTCTTGAGTCTTTTCTTCTTCTATATCAATGCTAATAAAACCACCACAAACCAGGTGTGCATGAATACAAGTACTATAGATATGCATGAACATATTTCTTATAAAAACACAAAGACAAGATTCAAAGTTTAGGGGTGCTGCATTCACTTTTGAAAGTGAGAGTAAGTCATGCTTTTGATTTAATCTCTAAGAACAAGAAAATTGCTGGAGGCAATGTTATTTAAGAAAAGAAAAGAAGCTTCTTCAAAAAGATTCACATACTATATATTTGTTTCTCATGATTTTATTTTATTCACCAATGTTAACATTCTATGGCATTTGAAAACTAATATTAATAAAACACTTAAACATATAGTACTGTTTTATTGTCTTTTATCTCCAAATTAAAGAAGTAAGGGATAGAACCAGTTACTTTAGGCTGCTCTGTTTAGTCCCACAAATCAGAAAAGCTCCTTTGAAGTAGAAATGTTATCTTGAATCCCATAAGATTCAAATGACCAGGAAATTTTTTCTTGTATCTGCAACTTCTAAAAATGATATAGATAATATATTTTTATTAGAAATAAGCAATGTACAGGAAACAAGTATTTTCTATAATTATATCATTAAAGATGACCATTGTTAATGTTGTGACTTATAAACTGTTATAGACAGACAGATGAATGAGTTTTTTTATTTAAGCATTTAATTCTAGAAAGGCCTACTAAGTTCACCAAATTTCCAACATATTTGTTGCTCCTCTTTCTCTGACTTAATCCAATTGTTAGCAAAGATTGTTGCCTCTACCTTTTAAATACTGTTATATCTAGTACCTGACCAATTTGCTATACCATCTCACCATCTTTATCTAATTAATGGTTATTGATCAATAATACAATAGTCTTCTAGCTAGTCTATGTCTTCCATTCTTGACCCTTAGAGACTATTTTTCACATAACAAATCAATCATTAAAAATGTCAAGTCAATGGGTATTCTGCTTTCCTCCTTCAAAAGGCTTTTCATCTGACTCAGACAGAATAAAGACAACATTACAATGGCCTGAAAGAACTTGCATGGTTTAACTCTTAGGCATTTAGAACTTCAGATCTATCCAACTCCTCTTTGCTTACTCCGTTCCAGCTACACAGTCTTCTTTGTTATTTTAAAAGACCATGTGTCCACCTGCCTAAGACATCTTTGTTGGGCCTCTCCCTCTCTGTGAAGTGATCTTTGCACAGAGGCACACAAGGCTGGTTCCCACCCTTTTTTAGCAATGTCCTGTATTAGAGAGGCTTTCTCATATCACCCCATATATTATAGAACCTTACCCCTTTTTCCTTCTCATGCTTTCTCTTTGAAACATTTATCACAGCCTGATTAATGCATATTTTCTTATTTTGTCTCTTCTATTAGTCTAGTTCGGTCCCTTTCGCTTTTCTGAATCTGGAACATTGTCTGACACTTAATTAGTACTCAATAATCACTTGTTGACTAAACTGAACTATCAAAGATACTATGAGTGTATGTTCTGGTTTTGATAAATATGAAGATATTTACAAGGAAAAAGCAATCAGAATGGTCCCAGAACTCCTGGGAATGTCACTACTAGTAAAAGAATCAATCCAAGACTCAGAAGTGGTAGCTAAAATTCAGCTACCTGGATTATGGAATGCATTTTTTTTTTTTTTTTTTTTTTTTTTTTTTTTTGTAGAGACAATGTAATAGAGGCAATGCGATTATAAAACAGGACAAAAAAGTTACTGTTGTAGCTGACAGAGCATTTATGGTAGCTCCCTATCTCCCATTCTAGATTCTGTAGGGTTTTTGAATCATATCCTACAGCTTTCCTGGGACCTGAGTTCCCTTAAACTGGAGCAGTAAAGTAGCATTAAGGTTTTAGTGCCTGAAAGAAGGATCTCTTGCCAGAGGAATACCTAAATGAACTCTGAAGAAAGGTGTGTTAGTTGGCTTAGACTGCCATCACAGAATACCCTAGTCTAGGTGGCTTAACCAGACATTTCTTTTCTCACAGTTGGAGGCTGAATCCTAGATCAAGGTTTCAATATGGTTGGTGTCTGGTGATGATTCTTCCTTTGGGTTGAAGGTGGCTGCCTTTTCATTACGTCCTCACAGGGCTTTTCCTTTGGGCTCCTGCAAAGAAGAAAGATCTCTGGTGTCTCTTCCATTTCTTATAAGAACACCAATGCCATCAGAAAGAGGCATAACTCTTATGACTCACTTAACCTTTAATACAGTCATATACATAAGCCCTGCTTTAGATACAGTCACACTGGGGGTTAAGGGCGCTAATATATAAATTTAGGGAAGACACAATTCAGTCTATAACAAAAAGCTTTAGCACAAGAGAGTGGGAGGGGTGCAGGAAAGCAGTCCCACAGCTGGGGACCGGGAAATGGCCTGCCCAGATGAGGCAGCAGATGGGCATCTTGGTGCTTAAGAGCCCTGGGAGGATTTTGGTAAATCTCCTACCACCTGTGCTTATCTCCCCAGACGTTTCAAATCTAAGCAGCTGCTGTTTATTGTCCCTCCCTCCTCTCAGCTGGCAAATCTGAGGACAAGCACAGGCTGTTTACCCTGACAGTGTTCCTTAGGGACGACCAAACTTGCAAAGCGTCACAAGGTGTAGTTTCCTCAGGTTACCAACCTCAAAAATGCCTGGGAAGAATGTTAGAAATGACATCCTAGAGACCTATTGCAGACCCACTAGGTCAAAATTTCTAGGGCTAGGCCCCTACCATGAGTACCTATAACAGTTATCCCTGGTGTCATGTATGCACCCCAAAGTTCAAGAACCATTGAAGAGTTGTGGGCAAATTGCAGTTTTACCATATTGCAATTTTTAGTGTGTTCATCTTTCTCATTCCCTCCTCATTCTCTTTCCTTCCTTCTTTCCTTCCTTTTTTCCACCCTTCCTTCCTTCCTCTCTCCCTTCCTTTCCTTTTTTTCCCACTTGAAGTCCCAAATCAGGATTTTAAAATAATATAAATATTTACTAGATAAATAAGTTACTATTCTGTTTATTAACATATCCATAGTAACTGTCAGAGTATAAAATATGAGTATACTGCAGCAGTGTGGGGTGATGCTAAGCAGCTGGTGAAAGGGAGGAAAAACACACTTTAAAAGAGGGGATACAGATCATAAAATCTCTGAAGGGGAAAAAAACAGATGAAGCACAGTGGGGCAGAACTCCTGGTCAGAAGATGCTGGTCTCACCATTAGTTAAGATATAGGTAGTTCCTTTATTGGGAAGAGGATAAAACACTTAAAAGAAAAGATGCAATACACATGTTTGAAGTATGTTCCATTTGTTTGATTTTTTTTTTTTTTTTTCAGTTGCTGTTTGTGTTTAGAAGCCTGGAGGCAGGAGGGACCCTTGATTGAGGGAAAAGACTTCAGCTGGCTATTCTGTAGGACTTCTGTTTGTTGGTTAAGAGCTCCTAAACCTCAGGGGGGGGGGTCATATTAGCTGCTTACAGTAACTTTTTCCCCCTTTTCCTTACAGCTGCTGGTACACGCACTATATATAGGTAAAGCAAGTACTACTTTCCAGCCAGGAAGAGAAAATTAGGTTTGGAAGAGCATTGCAATCAGTTCAAACTGAGCCCCTCAGAGAGCTAGAATTCTGAGGTATCACGTGTGATTTCAAAACAGATCATCTCTTTGACAGGCCTTTCGAATTTTGCATAATTGCACAAAGGCTTTTTGATGTATGAATTTTACCAAAGCCTCGTAAGCATAATTTGGAAAATGGGATAAAACAGGAGCAGAGGCAATATTTTTTTGCTCTTTGTTTTGACCCAGAAGTAAAAACAATTTTAAGTTATTTGGATATCCAAGGGAGCTTCTCATCACCCTGTCACCTAGGTTTCATAACATTAATTCCACTTATTAAATGCAGCCTGTCTGAATACTGTCATCCTATAGTTTATCCTAGGAGATTCATCGCAAAGAACCAAGGATAGTGCATAACTGGCTGAGGCTAAACTCCAGGCAAACCATAATTACATGTCTGGGGTCAGGAGAAATTTATGCATGAATGTTCATTGCCCCACATCTCTCAGGATGCCCAAGTCATTGATACAGGGGCTTAAAGCACTTTGGTGACTCTTGGCATGAACTTCAATGGGTTTGTTTCTTTCCTGATTATCTCCCTAATCTAATGAGTCCTATACGTTGCCATTTGAGTAATCTTCCTAAAGAATTGTTCTGATTAATAGCCCTCTTCTTGCATAGAAATTAGATCCCTAACATATTTCCAAGGAATCTAACTCTGTAAAAACTGCTTCTTAAAATTATGGTTCACAGACCAGTAGCATCAGCATCACTTGGACATTTGTGAGAAATGCAAGTTCTTGGGACCCATTGGAGGCATACAGAATCAGAAACTCGGGGGTGGGCACAGTGATCTCCATTTTAACAATTCACCAGGTAATTCTAATATACTAACATTTCAGAAGCACTGTTCTAATCCTTAATGACCCACTTTTCTGAATTTACCATATTCTATTTCCTCTCCACTTACAAATTTGGCAATCCATGGTTCTCTATATTATCTCCATATTTCTTACCCTTGTGTCTGTTTAGGGCATTTCCTTTAACTAGGACAAAATTAGGTATTTTATCCATGCCTTTTAGATTTTACCAATCCTTGCAGGCTCAGCTTAAATACTGTAATCTTCATATCAACCTCTGCATTGTTGACATTTGAGGCTGGAGAAAATTTGATGTTTTGGGGGGCTATCCTGTGCACTCTAGCGTGTTTCATAGAACGTGGCCTCTACTAGTAGTATCACCAGTTGTGACAATCAGAAATGTATTCAGACACCATCAAATGTCGACCAGGGGGAAAATCTCCCTTGGTTGAGAACCAGTGGTTTACTCTGTTATTTTGTCATTTACCTCATATCCCAAATCCAGACTAAACCTCTCCATTTGCTATGCTCCCAGAGAAATTCAGCCTTTCTTATTTTGCTAACTAAAACACAGAAAATTTTTTTTAGTTTAAAATTTAAAACAATTTTTAATAATTAAAAAATGACTATATATAAAAGTCTTCTATAAATTGTGAAATGGTATAAACAGTAAGACATGGACTTCATCTTTTGTGAAGTTACTTTATGCAAATGAGTATGGTCCTAAAGATTTGTCAGCACAATAACTTAAATCTGGAAACATATGATAGATTGAGGCTTGGATCCCTGAAGAACAAGGTAGGTAATGAGTAAAAGAAACTTTTCAAATTACATGATACTGTAATGTCATAATAATAATAATAATAATAATAATAATAATAATAATAAACCACTAATCTTAATAGTGACTTTTACAGAGTGGACACAGGAGTCAGGGAATCATAGAAGCTTAGTTAACACATGCCTGCCTAGTATATGATGATATAGCAGTGGTAGCCCTGACATGCTCTTCAGAAGAGATAATAATTAGCTGCTAACGTTCTGTTGTTTACTAAATGTCTTGTAATTTCCAAAATCCCCACTGATAAGCTTCCTTTTTTGTTGTTGTTGTGGAAAACACCAAAACTTTTTTTATTTGTTTAAAGTACTTTATGTGATTAATGTATTCTAATTCTTGATTTAAAAGGAGAAGATACACCTCTGAATGGTAGCCTAAAATATTCTCAAGGATCACTGTTAAATATTATAAAACTCAACTATAAATAGGCATATTGAACTCCATTCATAAAGATATTGATCTTTTGAGAACTTTGAACTATTAGCAATATGTTCTTAAGTAATTCCCTTATTTATATAACAAGTAATTATTTCCAGCCTCATAGGGCGTTCCATCTTAATAACATCAACAGAGAACCAATAGACTTATCTGTTCTATTTATTGCCACTTCCCTGGGTTGTACCTTTCTACCTACTCTGTCATCTTTCTCTTTAAAGTGCTATCACTATAATTTTTTCCCTGCTGTAACAGAACTTAAGAGAGTGATTTTCATACTGGAAAAAAAAAAAAAAGACTGTAGAGGAATGATAAAAATACAGATTCCTGAGTCATATCCTCTTCAAGATTCTGATTCAGCAGATCTGGAATGGGACTACGGGTTTGTATTTTCACCAGTAAAACTAAGTAATTGTAATGCAGGGAAATGAGGAACAATGGTTTGGGAAACATTACTGTAAGCAATAGTCCAAGTTCCTAATATACCAAAAAGTGTAGCAGACAAAAACGCTGCTTTCATCAAAAGACTGATGTAAAAATGTTGTAGATAGAGAAAATGACTACAAATAGGAAAGCATTGATTATAACCACTAAAACGCACTCTCTCTGTTTTTCCCTTCTCCTCAAAGATCTCCTTCTCTTTTTCTTTCTTCTTTCAGAGCATCCCCAAAGTTATAGCTGTTTGGGAAACCTTAAATTTGGCATTCAAAGAAGATACCATCACTTAAATTATTTTCAATTATCACTTCAGTTATTCAGTTTTGGTGCCAATACATATTTAACCAAAGTTTATACCAAAATGTAACATTTAATTATTAAGTAAAGGAACAGGTAGAATTCCCAGTTTGAAAAATCACATGTCATATATTTTATTTTTCAACTTGCTTGATGAATTACAGAAAAGATTTGTATATCACTATTGCACAAATTGAGCATTCTTAAGTTTAATGAGTGGGAGGAAACTATTTCATTGTGTAAGCAAGAATGGTCACTTGTTGGAGAACAGGAGTAGGATTCCTGAAAACTCTGTGCCCCTAAAATGAGTGTGGTACAAGGCCAAAGAATGAATAACACTTCCAAGAAAATCAATTAGCAGCAGGCAAAGTCATAATAGTATTAGAAAAGGAAAAAGTACTCACAAACACAGAGACTTCCACCATAAACAAAAAATTTTGAGGACAGCTTTTGTGCCTATGTAAAAATATATGTAAATGTGATGAGTATCTCCAAGCAAAATAATTCACTGGGCTAGAGAGAAGATGGTAGGTACCAATAAAGAGGAGAGACAAAATATTTTTTAAGTATATTTTATTGGTTATGTTGTTATAGTAGTCTCAATTTTTTCCCTTTGCTCCCCTCTGCCCAGAACCCCCCTTCCCTCCAGCAATCCCACTCCCCTTAGTTCATGTCCATGTGTTGTGCATATAAGTTCTTTGGCTTCACCCTTTCCTATATGATTCTTAACTTCCCCCTGTCTATTTTGTACCAACCAATTATGCTTCTTAGTCCCTGCACCATTTCCCCATTTCTCCCCCTTCACCCTCCCAGCTGATAACCCTCCAAATGATCCCCATACCTATGATTCTGTTCCTATTCTGATTTGCTTAGTTAGATTTTGTTTTTGTTTTTTAGATTCAGTTGTTGATAGTTGTGAGTTTGTTGTCATTTTAGTGTTCATAGTTTTGATCTTCTTTTTATAAAATAAGCCCCTTAAACATTTCATATAATAATGGCTTGGTGATAATGAACTCTTTTAGCTTTACCTTGTCTGGGAAGCACTTCATCTACCCTTCCATTCTAAATGATAGCTTTGCTGGATAGTGTAGTCTTGGTTGTAGGTCCTTGTTTTTCATCACATTGAATACTTTTTGCCAGTCCCTTCTTGCCTGCAAAGTCCCTTTTGAGGAATCTGCTGATAGTCTTATAGGCACCCCTTTGTATGTAACTCTCTGCTTTCCTCTTGCTGCATTTAAGATTCTCTCATTATCTTGAACCTTTAGCGTTTTAATGATGATGTGTATTGCTGTGGTCCTTTTAAGGTATAGCTTGTTTGGAACTCTCTGTGCTTCCTGGACTTGTATATCTATTTCCTTCACCAAATTTGAAAAATTTGCCTTCATTATTTTTTCACATAAGTCTTCCATTTCTTGCTCTTCCTCGCCTCCTTCAAATGGCACCCCTATGATTTGGATGTTGGCACATTTAAAGTTGTCCCAGAGGTTCCTAAGCCTCTCCTCATTGTTTTCAGTTTTTGTTTCCTCATTCTGTAGTGGTTGACCTTTTTTATTCCTTATTTTCCAAGTCATTGATTTGAACCCCAGTTTCCTTCCCTTCACCATTGGTTTTGTGTGGATTTTCCTTTGTTTATTTAGCATAGCCCGCACTTCTCCCCTTATGCGTTTGCCATACTCAAACATATCTGTCAAGCCTGTAAGCATCTTTATCACCAGTGTTTTGAATTCTTCATCTGTTAGGTTGGCTATCTCCTTATTGCTTAGTTCTCCCACTGGAACCTTGATTTTTTCCCTCTTTTGGGCCATACTTCTCTGTCTCCTCATCTTGACAGGCTCCTGTGTTTGTTTGCCTCTGTGTCTTAGGTAGAGCTATCACTCCTGTTACGTTGTAAGGGACAGAGCCTTAGGTATTTGTCATTATAGGGCAACCCATTTCACCGCGTTGTGGGGCTGCATGTGGGGGAGGGGTCATAGAGGGAACAATGCTGCTTGCTCAGCACTCGCCCCTTTTCTAGTCACTCCTCCCACTTTAATATGGGACTGGTGCCTTTCTAGCTGTTGCCCTGGCTGTTGTTTCCAGAGTGGGTGGGTCTGCAGACATTCTAGGACAATAGGAGCCTTGTAAACAAGTGGACTCTGCTGAGAGGCTGGCAGTTTCTTCCTCCCACCTAACTCCCACTGGTTTGCACAGTCAGAAGTAATGAGGCTTGATTTTCCTCGATGCTGGGATGGTGAGCTGCTCAGTCTGGTCAGGAGCTGGGAACATTCCCCAGGTGTCCCTCCCCACTTTTTAAAATGTGTGACTTCACTTTCTGCCAGCCTGATGTTGCCGCCACTGCTGCTGCTGCCACGATACCACATCCTCTCTGCCACAGCTCCACCCCTCCTACCTGTCTGGCTGAGTATTTCTTCTTTATATCTTTGTTTGTTGGACTTCCATGCAGCTCAATTTTATTGAACTTCTGGTTGTCTCTAGTTTTAAGGTAGTTGTATTCCTTCTTAGTTGTAGAGGGAGATGCAGCATGTCCGTCTAGGCCTCCATCTGGGCTAGAAGTCCAGAGAGACAAAATGTTTTTTAAGAGCAATAAAAATGTATAGTTTGCGAGAGCTACTGTAAGAGCATACCACAGACTGGGTGGCTTAAACAACAGATATTTATTTTCTCCAGTTCTGGAGGCTAGAATTCCAAAAACAATGTGGTGGCAGGGTTAATTGCATCTGAGAACTCTCTTTTTGGTTTGTAGGTAACCATCTTGTTGTCCTCACAGCATCTGCCTTCTGTGAGTGTCTGTGTCCTACTCTCCTCTTCTTCTAAGGACACCAGTCATATCAGGTTAGGGCCCTCTCTAATGATCTCATTTTAATATAATTCCCCTTTAAAAACCTTACCTCAAAATATTGGTATATTCTGAGGAACTAGGGGTAGAATTTTAGCATATTAATTTATGTGTTTTGGGTTGCCAGGGGACACAGTTCAGCTTATGACAGTCTGTTGCAAACGTGTGTCTTTTTATATCATCAAAATATGCTCTAGCCTTGTAAAAATAGCCAGAAATTTGGGGTCTTTGATCAATTCTTACACTTTAGTTTTAGAATATGAAAATACCTATCAGAATTACTTCAGTTACAGCTTTCTCCCATTCCACCCTTCTCCTCTCATTTTGTCCAGAAGAAATCTTGGTCTAATAGCAGTTTGGCTCCCACAGACAGATTTAAGAGTAGGGAGAGCAACCAAGAGTTAATTTACTGCAGCCAAGCATTAGACAGCCCAGCAATACTAGTAGATTAATTTCTTGCCAACGGATTCACAGAGGTGTTATCATGATGACTTGTCTTATGGGGCATGGTAAAAGTACATAGTGGACAGGAAAATAAAGGAGAGTGTATACTCTACAGTACTCTGTGAAGAAGCCTAGAGAGTCTCACTGAGGCTTTCTCCTGTGTTAGGTAATGTGGTAAGCTTTGGACACAAAAGTGTCCAATTTAGTCCATGCAATTACTTCATAAAGTTTACAATTTTTATCATTTTATGGATGAAAAAACCCAAGTGTTAGTAACTCATCCAAGGTCATATAGATTTTTGAAAACAGATTTATTCAATTATAACAACATAAAATATAGTGTACATATCCAAAGTGCACAATCTAATATATTTTGACATGCGCATACATCTGTGAAATCACTAGCACAATCAAGGTGCTGAACAGACTCATAACCCCCAAAAGTTCCCGTATGCTCCTTTGTAATCCTTCCCTCATTTACTCCACTGCAACCACCACCCATTGACACACCTGCAGGAAACCATTGATCTGTGCTCTGGCAGTAGACATTAGCATGCATTTCCTAGAATTTCATACTTTCAAATTGAATCATAGAATATATACAACTTTTTATACTGTTTGATCATTACACATAATGCTAGAATAAACATTTTTTATACAAGTCTTTGTATGGACATATGGTTTTGCTTCCCTTGGGAAAACAAAAGTGAAATGGCTGGATCATATGACAGGAATTAAATAATTGGGTCTCATTTTTTAAACAATTGATCTGACAATTTCTGTGTTTAATTGGAGCATTTAGACCATTTACACATAATGTAATTATTGACATGGTTATGTTCAAGTCTATGATCTTGCTCTTTGTTTTATACTTGTCTCATCTAAACTTGGCTTCTTTCTCTCTTTTTTTCCCTTACTTTTGGACTAAATATGTTTCATGACCTAATTTTATCTCCTTTGTTTTCTCATTACCTATAACAGGGCAATAGTAGGGTTTATTTCATTTGTTTCCCATCTACCTTCTGTTGTCTGATATTCAGTGTCATGAAAAGCACTTATTTCATATGTTTTCTCTGGTTTTAATGGTTGTTTCAAGTAGAAGAGTAAATCTAGTACTTGTTACTCTGTCTTGGCTAGAAACATGTCTATATGTTATATAAATTTTAAGTAGCACATAAGAACTGGATGCCAAGTCTCTCTTATCTACTACATAATACTGATAATCACCATCAAATGAAGAAGACTAGAGTTCAAATCCACTGTCTCTCAAGTCATCTTTCTGTGATTTTGATTACCCTGAAAACAGCTCTTAGAGTTTATTATTATCCTCTATATAAATATATGTCAGTATACAGTATTGTTTTTTTTCTACCTTTTCTGTTTAAAGACAAGCCCTGGTTGAATGTTGAATATGATTAATAAATGATAAACATTTGCTAGCAATTCATGTAATTAATCAAACAAATAATAGAAAGTTTTTTATAATTTATGATAAAATGGAAGAAATGGAAAAAAATTCCTAAGGAAAAGACTAACATTATGATTTATCAAACTCACACTAGCTACAAAAATATGTATAACAAACCAGAATTTGTTATGTAAACATTATAAATATTTCTTAAATTTTGATATAATTTTTATCTGACAGACTTGAAAATTTATTTTGAAAGGGTCATTACCATTGTTGCTCTTCATTGAAGCATAAACACAGCTTCTCATCTTCTAAAGGGAAAAACACACACACATATTAAGAATCCTGTTATTGTTGATTTCTCTATTTCCATGGAAACACCAGCAACAGGTACATCTGAGCTCATGATACCATCTGCAGCCACACATGCATTTTACATAGTCATAAAGCTGGAAAGCACTTAAAAATACCACTACCTCTCTAAGGACATCATTCTTATTTAAATCAATGAGGAGGCTACAGATAAGCTGCGTATTATGGTCATCACTGATTCCTTCGCAGAGGTTGCTATGGACTTAACTTTGAAAAATAATTTATCTTTATCTCCATTAGAGTAATTGAAGCATTTAGTTTTAGAGAAACAAAGAACAAAAACACAACAAAGTACTCAAATATTCACTTAACAAACTGTGTTTACCCTATGTGAAGGACCTACGCCACGGACCTCAGTATGGTAATACTTTGAAAGTAGTTTGTAATGTGAGGTAGAAGAACTCAGCCAATCTCTCTTTATCTCTTACTAGCTTACAAGTTAGGCAATCATTAAAGTGCCTTTAAACTTCAAAGTTGATAAGAGAATAAAATGAAGTAATAGTTATAAAGTCACTTTGAAAACTATTAATCATGATAGAAGGGGAAGAAATTTTATTAGAAATCGCCTTTTTTATGACTTCAGTTATATAGCATTTTTACAGTTAAAATATTAATCACTACCCAGATATTTTTCTATTCATAGCCCCTAAAATTTTCTATTCTTTAGCCCTAGTTTACTGTGAGTGTGTATGTTTATAAATCGGAGGATGTATTTGTCAATACAAGGAAAACTCTGACTCCAAAAAACCTCCGCTGCCTTGCGGCATACCTCTTCAGGGGAAAGGCTAGGGGAGTAAACCCCGACAGAAAATCCGGAGCCGGAGTCCCTAAGGCGGTTTGACGTTGTAGTCAACACCGGCAACTCCTGCGGCGCACCTGAACCCAAGCTGTATCGACTCCGTCTTTCCCTTGGACCCTTCAGCTGCGAAGAGAGGGGGGGTCTGCTGCATGGGCAACAGCAGACCCTCCATATCACCCTGCCCAGGCTCTGTAGCTTCAGCTTCACTGGAGAGGACACTCCAGCGTCATCGCAAGATGTCGATTCAACACGGGAGGAGACAGATACGGTGTCACTCCCGAGTCGGACTGCACAACCATTCTCGGCGGTGCAGATAGACTCTTAAGAAACTACACCATCGTCTCTTGAGATGGACGGCTGCCGATTTGTCAATTGATGGTGGACTATAACTCAAGTTGATTCTGGAGAAAAAATATTTTCAACTTGATATCTTTCCTATTGACCATGCATACTTCATCCTCCATGCCTTTATACCTGCTGTTCTTACTTTTTGTAACATTCCTACTCTCCCTACTTTTCTGCTTCCATAATACAGTTTTGACCTATCCCACAAGACTGAAACCCTACCTCTTTGGTAAAGATGGTTTTTACATTTCTGGTTATGATAAGCTTTCCCTTTGAGTTCCTTAGCATCCATGTAACTAGTTTTACATATAGTTATTTCCTTCTCATTTTCACTCCCCAACTAGATTACCCAGACAATTCTCCTGAGAAGTGTATAAGTGTTTCAGCCACTGGATAACTTCTCTCAGAAGTCTTGTAGACACTTTAAACTCAATAAGAGCGCATAAAGTCTCCAAATATATTTTTCTCTTTTATTCCCTCTCAGTGAATAGTACACATGTCAAACTAGTTTTGGAAGCTAAGAAATGTCAGGAACATTCTTGATATCTTTGTTATTTTATTCACCATTTCAAGGTAAAAGTTGATATTTTTTAGCAGGGCACGCACTGCTATGATCTGACCTCTGCTTCTCTCCACCCATCATTTTGACTCCATATTTCTTCTACTTACTGCTGTACCATTGTTCTGCTCTTAAAGATAAAACTTCTCAAAATAATTTTCTTCTTCTTAATCCTCACTTTTTCATCTCTCACTAACATATCTTTATGTTCCAAATTGATTTCCATATCCAAGATACAACTGAAGCAGCCCTTGATAAGACATAATTGCCATGTTAGTAAATCATGTGGAACCTTTTTAGATCTAAATCTTATTTGCTTTCTCATCAGATTCAGTGGATCTGTGCACCCTTTCTGAAACATTTTCTGACTCTGACCTCCACAATAATACTTTAGCCTAGATTTTCTTGTACCTCACTCATTGTTCCTTGTCTATTTCTTCTTTCAATTTATCTTGAAGGGCTGAAGATTCTCAAGGTTCCTTTCCAGGACCTCTTTTTTCTTTTTCTAACCTTTTTTCTCTAGGTGATTTAATCCATTGTCTTTTGTAACCTTACTCTCATTGATCCCTTCACAACTCCCAAGTTTATTTATTTCAGATACAATCTTCTTTGAGTTCTTGGACCACACATTCAAAAAGTCTACTCAACATTCTTACCTGAATATCTCATAGGCCACTCAACTTAATACCTATAACATCAAATCAAAACTGTTCCTCTAAGTCTTCCCCATCTCTAGTGTTTCTCATTTCCATAAATGATGAACAATCTCTTTATTGAAGCCAAACCTAAAAATAAACACTTCCATCTTTCTTACTCATCAGATACAATCATCCACTAAGAATTGTTGGTACATCCTTCTTAATATATGTATTTTTTAATTTTTCCACTTATTTCCAACAATACGGCCACCTTCCTAGCGAAGCTACTGTCTGAGTTACTGGTATAGCCCTCTAAATAGCATCCCATAGCCACCTTGGCTCAATTACAATCTATTCACCACATGGTGACCAGAGGATCTGTCAAGAATTGCAAATTAAATGTTGTCACTCCTTCAGTTAAAAATTCTTCTATCACTTCCACAGTGCTCTTAAAATCATGCCAGTGCTTTAACATGGCCTATAAGATGCTGTATTGGAAGCTCAGTTGTTCTCTCCTTGCTTCCTCTTCCTTTAGCTAACTCCTGCTCATTCTTAATCAGTCACCTTCTTTGAGATTCCAGACTGGTTTAGCCACCTTTCCCAGTGAGCTACCTTTAAAATACCTTATACTTTTCTTTTTTGTATTTGTCATCATTATAATAAATTATTGATTTCTATGATTATCTAAATTATATTTGACCTGATATATTTTAAATTTCATAAAGTCAGGGATTTTCTAGTTCACCACTGTATCCCCAGCATCAACATAGGTGCTGGTCTATAGTCACTTTTCAATATATATTTTCTGAGTGAATGAATAAATACATGGATGCATGAATCTCATCCCTTGCTATCCTCTCCCTCTCACTCTTAAGCTTAGCTCTACTTATAAATTTGCCTGTTATGAACTCTATCATGTTTCCTTTAACCTTGTCACCTTTCCACAAACTATAATCTGCACCTGGATGTTCCTGCTAACTTAATTGGCTGATTGGTGCCATCTTTTAACACTCAACCCAAGTGTTAACCGCATGAGAAGGCGTTCATCGACTGTCCTCCAACTGGGTTTTGCACTCTCCTCACCCACAGCACTCACATTCTCACATGATTTTGCCATGAGAGAATAATAATGATAACTTTTGTTCTGGCCACTTCCGCTCTTGTGTGTGGTTACCTGTGCTTTGTCTCCTGAGCTTTAAGCTTCTGAAGAATGGACTATTATGTTGTAGGCCTGCACCTTCAGAGACTAATACCGTGCCTGACATGTACACAATACCTAACTTATAATATTAATTTAAAAAAATCAACTCCTTAATAACGGAGACAATGTATTTCACATCTTTAATATATACCCTGGCTTTGTTGCAGTTCTAAGTAAGAGATGTTCAGTTAATATACATGACTAATTATCTCTTTATTTCATTTAATACCTATGACATTCCTTATACTCTGTACCTTTCTCTTTTGTATTGTTTCTATACATCATAAGACTCTCGATGCAAGGAAAACATTTGCAGAAAGTGAAGTGCCAAAGAAAAAAAATGAAACTATTACTAGTAATCTGCTGATTTATATCCTTAAAAAGTTTTTTATTTAAAAAATCTCGATGAAATAGTAAAGCTAGCTGAGAATTTGAGGTGCATGCATATACATCATTCTACCTGAAAAGTACCATTTTTATCTGATAAACCTCTCATAAAATTCAGTAATTTAAATACTAACTGCTAGAAATGTCTATACTTGTCTTTATATATTTTCATGGAAAATCTTAGTTCTCTACATTAGTCTCCATTTTTATGTCCCTTTCCATTTGGAAAAATAAAATAAAACAAAACAGCAATACACATGGGTCGTGAGGTTTTAGCTATGACTTTACTCCTTGTATTTTAATTATGGTAATGATTATATATGACTTAAAATTCACTTGAAACTCCAGGTAGTATGTATTATAGATCTCTATTGAAATATATTTGATATCTGTAGAAAACAGATCTTAAAAAAAGCACATATTTGTAAATCAGTATTTCTTGTCTTGTTATATATTATTATTATACATTGTTTAGGTTGTTTTTTAATACATTTCAGATATATGTTTTTTCCTCAATTTCCAATATAGTTTTAAAAAGTTCCAAAAATCTTCTGAAAGATGGTACAATACTACTATGTTTTGTTCTTGCTACTCATAATCTGTGTAACTTTTGTGACAATTTATGGCAGCTAAGGAGATATTACATCTACTGTTTTAAAATAAAAGTTGTTCATAATATAATTTTAAGTCCTCAAATGTTTGACCAGACATGTAATTTTATAGCAAAACCTAACAATTAATTGCTTTTTAAATTATGGAATCATTGAGATTGATAGATTTCAGTAGGATCATTATCTAAAAATACTGTTTTATAACTTGTTTATCACTCATTCACATGGTATTGTAATAATCTTTAAAGAAAGACAATTCATATAAAATGTGAAACATAGCCTTCATTATTTCTTAAGTACAATAACAACTTTTAAATCTATTGAGACAGCTTGTATACAAATGTAGTTTAAAATAATAATTTAAACATTAAAAAACTCTCTGTCAATTCTCTTCATGACTAAAAAACAATTCAGATCCCATCTAGTATTAATATAAATTGTTTGGTTTGGAACCTTACTAGATGCTGTCAGGGATTTTCCAATGAGAACTCTGACCTTTATCCAATGGAAAAATGAAATCCACAATGGGCAGAGGTATTTTCATCCCTTGTTTCTTACTTCCCACAAAAATCCAAATTGAATGCTTGTCTCAGATTGTCCATGCTGTTATTTCATATGAGGGTGAATTTTCACCCTGTACATTTGGAATAACCCTTAAATGAGTACAATTGGTCCAGATTAATGTGAAATATATTGGTTCATTGAAATATATTCCCTTTGAGGCATTATCTTTGCTAGAGGAGCTGATATTAAGTGGACCTACTTATTTGATATTAGTAATGGCATTTTAATGTAAAGTCAACCTCACACGTAGGTCTCAGGTGACCCTTAAGAAAAACCTTCACATGACTAGAAATGTAAATGAATTGATAGGCTGAGAAAAACCGTGCTCTTCTTTTCTCTTCTATTCATGGCCCTCACTTTCATCTTTCATTTTCCCTGTCTGGAGGTACCTGGTTGTTACAGAGATGGAGTACCTTATGGAAATCCATCTGTAATATACTGACCATAATGGCTTCAATTAGAAGAAGTACAGACATTTATGTGGAATAGAGCTATTTATTTGGGCTGAAAAGATGCTTACTGGCATTTGATGTTTTATCTTGTCTTGGTACCAATTTTAAAATCACCCAAGTAATTTCAGAATGATCACATTTAAAGAGTTTAACAAGGAAGGTACCCCCTTATACTTAAGCAGTGAGATTTTACTATAGGAAAGTAACAAATATACCAATTTAGCACGTGGAATTATATGACACTAAATAAGATTAAACTTATAAATTTATGTGTTGAGTAGGTTATGTACTAACTACGAATGTATAGGTACAGGTTTGAATGAGGATGGTGAGACTGAGGTGAAGGCTTCCGCACAAGGAGCAGTATGTAACAAAACTGTGGATATGCATTGGAGCCCAGGCCTTCAGTTCCAGGGTATGGACTTTTGGTTTTAATTTTTTGGTAAGGGAGAGAACTTTGGATCAAATAACATGATCAAAGAGTCAAGTATTGCACAGCCCTCAGCAGTCTTGAAGTTCAATAGTGACACTTTATCATGCTGTGAAGCAAGATGCTTTTAATTCAAATGTCTCTGGAAACCTCATGAAAGCACTTCAGAAGGCTGATTATTTTACATTGATTTTAAAATGCAGAAGCCCCACCTTGGGATTAATAGCAGTCCTTCAATTTTAATCTCTAGTAAATTCCCAGCAGCTTCAGCTTGCTGAAATAGATGGACACTTAAGGTGAAAATGCATGACAGTGACAGAGCTCACAAATTGCACAGCAGAAAAGACTGGAAAGTAAGAGCAAGAAATCAAGGTTAAGGCATGTGAACACTGCAGACCCATTCACAATGAGAGAGGGAGGATAAAAACTATGCTAGGTAATGACAAAGTGATATTAAGCAGAGGCCAGGGAGCTATTATTCCTTCTAGACAAGGGGAAAGGAATAGGACATAATGGTCATGTGCTGCTAGTAGGGAATATTTAGGTCAAACAGAGAAAATTCCAACTTAAAGAGCATTTAGACAAGTATTCCATGGAGGATTGAGAGGCCATTGTCATACTACAGTCTCAAGACAGAAACTTAGAATTCCTTCTTTAAGAAAGATTAAATAGTCCTATACATGTTAAACTGACTCTGAGTGTCTTTGAAGAAAAAATGCTTCTTTGACTATATTTTATTATCATTAAGGTGGTGGAGGGAAGGAAGGCACAGGCTATATAAACCAAATTCTTATGAACTTTCTCACAATGTGATTTAGATTGTGCTACCAGTAAAACAATTCACAGGCAGAGACTGTGACATCATGGAATTCGGTCCACAAGGAAAAAAAAAAAGCAGAAAGCCAGTGGAAACATTAAAAACTAAATGAATATAAGCACTACAGTTTTTATTATCAGCTGATCAAATCGGTGATAGATTTATTTCATTCACTAGTGGTTGGTTCATGAATCTCAATACATAACTTGGGTATAAAAGAGGGATCTCTTTATTTTCTATAACCACCTAATACCTGACTCTGTATTTCAATGGACTACTGGGAAATGTTAACCTCAGTCCTTCTTGGGCTCTTTCTTGTCCCTGGGGTTGGGTCACAGCCTAGTTTCTGAACTTCGCTTCCGGCTCTCCATTATGGGTTCACACAGATGGTTAGTCAGTGCCACTTGTTCTGATTTACATGTGTTGTTCCTGTCTGACTGGTTCTTTCCAGTCAAGAGATTCTCCGCTACTTCTACTACCAGAGGAGAGAGGAAGCAAGGAGAGAGTGTGAGGACTCCAGTCTAGTGAATGGCCAATGCAAAGTTTCTGAGACAGAAGGATTACAGCCTTCCTAGTAACATGACAGAAGGGCAAGGGCCTAGAACTCAGAGAATAACGGGAGAGGGACAGAATCACTGGTAGATCTGCCACTGGGACTTCTGTTACCCATCTTGCTAATTCTGTCTGCTGGTTACTCTAGGGGATAGAACTTGGTCCTGAATTTCAGCGAACCACAGCCCCAAATAATTTGCTTCTATGTACGATGAGACAGGTTAAGCCCCATCTACTTACTCCTTGGTTTGTCAAGACACATTTTCTTTCCCGAAGAATCCTTCTCCTCTTTACTTTCTTTATAATATTTAATGTATTTTTCTAAAGGTTTAGATGTACCACACATGTCCTCAGAAGCAATATAATGGAGATCCATTCTAGCTGAATGAAAATGAGGGAAAGTGAGAAATACATTAAGGAAAAGAATGTATATTAATAGCCCCAAATACTGTGCATTCCCCATTTAACAGCAATAATTGTCAACAATGTGCCAAGCACTGTGCTATGAATTCAGATAATTTGCCATGTCTAGGGGTTTCCACAGTCTTATATAGAAGAAAAAAGGCAATTGCTGGGGAATAAATTTATATTCAGAGTATATTTTAGTAGGGTCATTTAGATTTTTAATTTTAAAAACTATATTCACTCAAACTATTAGAAACCACTCAGAACCTATTTTCATAGACTCATAAATTCCAAATGGAAATGAATCTCAGAGGTCACTTAGTTTACTCCTTATGTCATATCCAAATGCCCTCAAATATCACACACAAGTGATTATACAATTATTGCTTCAAGACTTTCAGTTTGGGGTAAATTCATCATTTTTAAAAACAGTTCGATTTCTTAGAAATGTGTTTCTAAAAACAACTGTACTTCTTATAATTCTATTCACTGGCCCTTTACTTTGTTTTCTGTGGCCACACAAAAGAACTCTAATCATTCTGACCCTGTGAAAGTCTTATAATTAATTACAGAGCCATATTTGACACTAACATATTTCTCAGGAAGTGGATGCTTAACTAGGTGGCCCCCAAATGCAGAGATTTATGATGATGATTTGCCTAGTAAAGCCTCATAATTAATGTTGAGGAAACTGGATGTGGTTTATTATTATTTTTTGCATATTGCATCAATATAAAATGCATTATGATAGGTGTTCTAAATTAGTATTAACATGTTCATATGTGATGAGACAGCTTTATTTGTAGCAAGATTTATGATCATATCTGTAATATTTCTGTTTTTCAAAACACAAGCATATTTTGTTCACCTAATTAGAAGATACTTTTTAATTTAAAAAGGGAAAATGCACTGAACCTGGTATGGTTTTCAGGGTGTGGTTACAAGGCATAGCGTGTGGCCCTTAACTTTGCTTTGCTAGAAAAAAAACTTGTTAGTTAGCCCAAAATTGAATACCTCTTGGAAATGAAGTTTCATTAACTAAACTCTCAATATGAACAACGACATGTGTGTCAGAGACCATAACTCAGGAGAATTTGTTTCTAGGAATGAAGGGATAGGTTAAGCCGTACTTCACACCTTGTTTTTCCAAGACCTTGTTTTTTATTCCCAAGTACCCTTTTTTTCTTTTTTACCTTCTTCACAATCTTTAAAGTATTGTTTAAGGTCTTAGGTGTTATTACACACCTCCTAAGTCAATGTGGTAGAGATCTAGCTTCTAGCTAGATGGCAGAAAAGGGAAAGAGGAAAATGTCTTTAGATTTTTGTAAACTTAGAGAACCTCAATCCCTAGAGTCCAGAGTACTACTGCCTTTTCTCTCTCAGGGCACCAAGAAGGTAAAAAACAAAAGAAAACACAAGAATATAACTTAATTCAGAAAAATTATTTACTCATGGTCTTACCAGGTACTTACTGAAAACTAAGGTTAAACTTGATTCTCCTTGTTATTTATGTATTTATTTTGAACTATTCTTCTCTAGTGTCATATGTCTACCAGTTACATTTATCTCTTCCTCTGAACAGTACTGGGTATACATCAATACATTGTAACTTGTCAGTTATTTATTTTTGTGAATTTTCATGGAGACTACCTCTCTACTTTAACTTGACATCATATTAAGCTGGTAGCAACCAACATAGCTTCCTTCTCTAATGTTTAAATTGTAGCCTGGGGAATATATTTTGGTCACCTTAATTAGCTTGAGACATTCCAAGTTTTTATTGGAAACAAGAGATGACTCGTTGGTTTTGCAAATGGCTTTCTGAGTCTCAGTAATATCCCTCTCAGATACTATCATAAAGATGGCTGAACCTATCCATTTTATATTGATTTTATTCGGTTATATTTCAAAGCGTAAGCTTTCTGACCTGATCTTGTCACTAAATTAAATATATGATTACACAGTCTTTCTGGAAATTCTAGGAAGAATCAATAATAGTCATTAACAAAAACTTAGATGACCATTGGAAAATTTGTGAAGTCAGTGAACTTTATATTAGAATTAAGCAGGCTTATCATTGCATCCTTTATATTTTTTTCTTGAATGTTTTTCAAAGTTTAAAATAATTATTTACCTTGAGATAATAAATGAAATAGTAATAACCATTTTAAAAGTTGCATGTTTAAGATTATCAAAAGATCATCAAGCAATTTACTGTATATTATTTACTTTAATCCTCATAGCACTGGAAGGCAATAATATTTAGTAACTTTTAATGTCTACACTAGAGTAGTAATTCTTGCAATGTGGTCCCTATACCAGAGTATCAGCATTGCCTGGAAGTTGATAGACATTAAAAACTTTGGTATTGTTCAGATGTAATGATTCAGAAACCACTTTTGTTTCTTTGTTTTGATATTAAAACAAAGTTGGTTGGGCATTGTCCTTCAAAGCCAGATGTCACAGGTTTGTTTTCTGGTCAGAGCACATGCCTGGGTTGCAGGTTTGGTCCCTGAGAGGCAACCTATTGATGTTTCTCTCTCACATAGATGATTTTCTCCTTCTTTTTCTCCCTCCCTTCCCCTCACTCTATAAACAAATAAAATCTTTTAAAAAAAATACTTTTCCTTATCATGGGGTATTCCAATCTCTTGGGTGCAAGGGTCAAAGTTCCCCCACCAATTTGCCTTTCCATGTGTGGGGGACATTGTTGTATTTGCTACTCAGCATTTATTCACCATCTACTTTCCTTCTGTGGGACACCCCATTCTAATTTGTTTTGAGTGAAATATATTCCACAACTCTCCTACTCACTGGCTTGGGGGTGAGCTTAAGCTAATTAGCCCACTGTATATCCATAACATGATGATTGGTTCATGGATGGGCATGTGGTCAAATAAAATTCAATGCATAAAGTGTTTTGCTGGATTGTACTCCTAAATATATATACTAGGGATATTTTCTCACAGATGCACAAAGGGCCACATATATGGATGTTTACTGTAGCAATAGCTGTTTTATTCACTGATGTGTCTCATGTGCATAATACAGTGCCTAGTGCACTGCAGAGTTCCATCACATTGTGAATAAATAAGTAGTTTGTAGTGTAGGGATTTGGGAGAAGCCTACATGTCTATCACTGAGAAAGGAAAAGTATAGTAGATATATACTGTGGGGTGTTATATAGCAAATAGAACCAATGGGTTAGATGTACAATAGTAATATAATTGGAACTTAAAAATATCTGCTTAGTGAAAAAGTAGGATATGTAACATCTATTTAGTTAAGACACAGTTACACAAAAGAGTACATGTTTTTCAAAACAATGAAATAAAATGATATACATTAAACAAGTTAAAATGTTTTTCATGGGGAAAGCAGAATGGGATCAGCACACAATGATAGAAATACATATAAAAATACATACACAGACTTCCGGCCAAGATGGAGGCTTAGACGGACACGCTCGGCCTCCCTCTGCTACTAAAGAGGAATACAAATACTTCAAAACAAAAGATAACTAGAAATTCCAGAAAATAAAACTACACAGGAGCCCAACGTATGAAGTTATAAACCAGCGGCACCCTTTGGGCAGGTAAGAGCGAAAGTGGGCGGTGCTGTTTGCGGTCGCACCAGGGACAGCGGCAGGGAGAACAATCCCGGCTGCAGTCAAACCCCGGCGGCTCGCGACCCCAACACTGGGAGAAGCAGCCACCACATCGGCTCGAACAGTGAGGCCCAGAGGGCGGGAGGACGGATCCCGGTCTCCTAGCGGAATAACTGTGTGAATCCATCTTGGACCCCCGCCCCCACACAAAGCGCCACAGGGCTGCGAAATAGGTTGCGGATCGCCACTGGTCACTGGGCAGTGACGACAAAGCGCTGGCGAGAAAGGTTGCGGATCGCCGCCGGTCGCTGGGTTGTGACGAGTACACAGGCACTGCCCCATATAGCCGGCCCAAGAAAGCAAAACGCATCTGTCAAAATGAGGCAGACAACTATAGAAATCCCGGTGGCACAGCTCACCAGGCAACAGATGAAGAACCTGACAGATGAACAAATAAGAAACCTGTCAGAGGCTCAGTTCAGGGCCATTGTTATCAGGTGGCTTACAGAATTAACAAAAGATCTGGAAAAAGATGAGAAAGAATCGAAAAACACTCATACTGAAAGGAACAAAACCACATACGAGACAGATGGTGAGGAAATAAAATCCAGAGTTCAAATCAACAAACCAGAACATAGAGAAGGAACAAATAGTCAACCAGTGCAGAGAGAGGAAACGGGAAGCAAGGATGAGAGGATCAGAAACCTCTGGGACAGCTATAAAAGGCCCAACATAAGAATCATTGGTTTGCCAGAGGGCGAAGAAGATGAACTAGAAATTGAAAAATTAAGTGAAAATATAATAAAGCAGAACTTCCCAAACTCGGGGAAGGAAATGAACTTACAGGTCCAGGAAGCACCGAGAGTTCCAAAACAACTGGACCCAGGGAGAACCACTCCAAGACACATTATAATCAAAATGTCAAAAGTTAAAGATAAAGAGAGAATCTTAAAAGCAGCAAGAGAGAAGAAAAGAATCATGTACAAAAGGGTCCCAATTAGACTATCAGCTGACTTCTCAAGGGAGACCCTACAGGCAAGAAGGGACTGGCAAGAAATATTCAAAGTAATGAAAATCCAAAACCTACAACCATGAATACTCTATCCAGCGAAATTGTCATTCAGAATAGAAGGGCAGAGAAAGTGTTTCCAGGACAAAATAAAACTGAAAGAGTTCATTAGATCCAAACCACTGTTATATGAGATGTTAAAGGGACTGGTTTAGAAAAAGGAGGATCAAAACTATGAACATTAAAATGAAAACTGCATCACAAGAAACAACAACAGAAGCTAGGGAATTGAAACAAAGGCAAACTAAATAGGCAACGAGAGTGGAAAAAGAACTATAGGTATGGGAAACATATTGGGGGGAGGTCAGCAGGGAGGGGGAAGGGGGAGAGGGATGGAGATGATATAGGAATTAAGGAGCATGGTAGAAGGGAATGGAATAGACAGAGAGAGGTTGAGAAGAACTATATGCACAACTAATGGACATGGTCTAAAAGGGGGGACAACTGGAGGGAGGGGGGCCACCGGGTGGAGGGGAGAAGAGGGAAGGGAAATTGGGACAAATGTAATATTATAATCAATAAAACACATTTAAAAAAATACATACATATATACTAAGTTGCCTTGCAAGGTCCAATGTTGATGTGTCATGAACTGAAAGGAGCAATTGACTCAACCCTGGACACATGATTTAAAAATAAAATTGCTGAATATTCTGAAAAAGATGCTCTCCCGTATTTTCTGCATGAAATCCAGGTAGGATTTAACTTCAGAAATGACATGGAAAGAGAAAAACTGGAACCTGATCACATCACCCAAAAACCTTGGATCTGCCCTTGCCTGAAATGTGTTTACAAGCAGTGTATGTTTAGTTACCACTCCTCACCCCTACCCCCAATTTGTTTTGTTGTCCTAGTTGTTTAAGATCATTTGAATTCATTTTCTTTCACTCATAACCAAGACAATCCTGACTGACATCTCATCTTTTCCTTTGCTTCCCCTAACCAACCTGTGAAATATCTAACCTGTGTTTGTTGTCTCCATCTCACTGCAAACACTCTCTTGCATGTGGCCGAGTCACCTGACATCCCTCACCTCTCTACTGGTATTGCTTTTATTGTTACCATGAATCCTAATTGACACCTGTTTGACACCTTCTTAAAACACTCACCTGTTATTTTATAGACTGTTCAGCCTCAGACTTCATTCTTAAATAAATCAATTTATTTGGGATCCTCCTTATATAAAATAATTTTTGCTTCATGGTGCCTGAAGATAAATATCAAATCAACTGTGGGTCTCAGGTCCTATGAATCAAATGAGATGCACCCAACCAGTGAGAACAGCCACTGCTCCAGCGACTGTGGGAATGGCCTTACTGATGCCGGCTGGATATCAACCTTGATGGGAGGATTCTTTATTATTACTTATAGTATTATCCCCAAGTTACTCTGTATTAGCCTTCTGTGAATTACAGTTTCTTCTTCAACTAAATTATTCAATGAAATAAATAACGTTGACATCATTTCAAAGCTAAGGACTTCTAAATCTGTACTTTTATCCCTGACTTCTGAATTCCAAGCCTGACAAAAGACTAAGATTGAATGTTTTAACTTTTAGCATCCACTGACAATCTCTTCCATGCTGAATCTCTTCTCTGGTAATGTATAACAATGGGGCCCATTTCAAAAGCTATAAATACTAAAGATTTTTTATTCTTCCCTTTTCTTTAACTATCTATAGCCCCTCCAAATGTATCAGTAGCCAAGTACTCAAGATAAAACTCTATTTTATTTTTTACAAATATGTCTTTTGAGTCCTCCCCACTGCTATTACTAATTTAAACCACACGATTTTCCATCTGGATTATTGCATTAGTCATCCAATAGTCTCTCTGCTTCTAATTTCTGACTTCCTAGTTCACCCTTTGCATGACTATTGGGATATTTTTTCCTAAATCACAGGTTGGATCATGTCATATGTCACTGGTATCTCAAGTAAAATTTGGTGGTTTCCTGCTGTCTGCAGAAGTCTGTACTCTCTCATGTAGTATTCCAGACTCTTCCTGAGTTGGTCATGAAGGAGACTCATCTCTGCTGAACCTTTTCGTGAACTCTAGAATTCAGTCCAGCTAGATTTATTGTCATACTGGGGGAGATAATGAAATTCTAAGACTGTGACTTTTTCAAAATACCATTTCTTGATCCTGAAGTCTTCTTTTCGCCTTTATTTATATAACCTGTCCCCCTTATACTTTAGGAGCCAATTCAAGTTTGCTGTTTCCTTTATGGTTTTTCCAGACCATCCAGTCACAATGAGTAACTTCTTCATTTACAATCCTACACACATGCCCCTTCTGCTCCCCTTAGCACTTATTCAAATTAACCTTGTAGTATAATCTTTTCCCTTACAAGCCTCCTCATTCCTACTCCATGAGGAACTAGATTCTAAGAAACTTTATGGTAAAGATTTTTGAGGTCCACTTCCAAAAACAATAAATGACAGATAGCCAATAAATATTTACTTAAATTTTATATTTATACATCCTTATAAAACTTTTCTGGATCATGAACCCATTGAAAATATAAGTAAAGGTACATTCTTCTTCCCAATCCTCCCCCCCAAACCACATAAATATATACACATAATTTTGCATATAACAATGAAATTTATGGTGAACTTTTGGACTGGCATACTCAACATTTGTTCCCAACCCATCCTAGTGTACAGAGTCTACAAAGCATACAGTTATTTTGTTATTTTCAGTTTTTCAAATTACACTACACTCTCCCTCCTTGTTATATCCATCCACAGAGAGGAGCCACTCATGGCGTTGCTTGAAGATTTAAGCTCCTGGCGTTTCTGTCACACCTTCTGACATAACCCATTTCAAAACTCAGTGATTTTAATATCTATATAGATAATATAGTAGTCCCTCTCTATATCACGTTTCACTTATCGCAGCCTCACTGTATCACGGGATTTAAAAAAATATTATATTTAATTATTTATCGTGAATTTTTCGCTATATTGCAGGATTTTGCGGTACTGTATATGTATGTTGTTAAAGTTACGTAGGTTTAAGAATGTAGAATAAATGTAAGGTTCCTACTTCACTGGGGGGGGGGGGTCTAGAACGTAATACCTGTGGTAAGTGAGGGAATATTGTACTCTCATATGCTTGGTTTTGCTATTTCTTGGTCTTCTGTTTTCCAATGAACTCTTTGGCCTTGCTCCAGGCCCCTATTATTAAGATTATACACCAGATTGTTTCACCATTCAAAAGTACACTAACTTTGTGTTTTCAATTTCAATCACCTTACTCTGTCAGCTACCTCCTATGTTTCTAGCACATTGCTTCTATATCCCAATTACAAAAATGTTATATTACTAGCACATAAAGTTTAATGATATTATCAATTTACTATTATTATTGCATAGTTCATCTTTCTGAGTATACCATTGCTTATGACTTCAGCTGTGTGGCTTCTCTATGCCTCTTTCACACTCACTTGGAAAAATACAAGTGCTGATTAAATTCAACTTCCTTCATACTTCGCCAGCACCTGAGCAGTAAAAACTGTTACAGAAAATCAAACAACCATACTGATTACTATAACTTAAATTTATGACCATTAACTTCAACTGTATGCTTTGTTTTACCTTGCAATTCTGTATTTCACTGTTCTCTTCCCTCTTCTCCTAACCTAGATGAATATTACATATTCTTTCAGACCTCAAAACCAATACCACCTTCACCCCTCCCATCCTCACTGAGAAAATATAAGCAATCAAAAGCTTTTCCAAACACCACCACCATATACTCTTATCTCCTGTTAGTTTGAATGAATTTCATTGTTTTTCACTTGTGTTCAACGATCTATTCATGTCTCAATGATATCCTTTTATTTTTGTCCCCCTTTATCAATGACATCATCCAATTTTTAGTGTATAATGGATCATTACATCAGAATAAAACATGTTATAATATCTCTTATTGAAAAATTCATTTGACCCACATCTCTTTGAACTACAGTCCCTTGAATGATTGTCTATATTGTGTCTCCTATTTTCTTTTCTTTCATTCTCCTTTGATACTATCTAATCAAATTTTTATTCTTATCAATTGTCAGGATCACCAGTGATTTTAACAGAGCTGCATGCAGTGGTCAATTCCCTGTTCTTGTATTATTTGACTTGCCAACAGCACTCAATACAGCACATTATTTCTTTTTGAGATATGTTCTTAGTTATAGATAATTATTCTCTCAGGTGTTCATCTTAGTCTCAACTGATAGATTATCTTCCATTGTCATATTACTAAACTTTATAGTATCTTGCGTTCAATCCCTGAATCTCTTCTCTACCTTATGTACATGTACTTTTAGATAATATCATTCAGTGCCATGGCTTTAAAAACTTTCTATGTATATGTAGATAAGTCCAAAATTTATATCTCTAGCTATCTACCTTGAACTACAAATGTACATCCAACCACTAACTCAACCTCTTTACTGGATATATTTTAAGCTTAAATTTAACATCTTAAAATGGAACTTTTAATATTTCCTTTACTCTGAACCTGTTCTACCTCCTGTCTTCATTATCACAATTAATGGCAATTTTATTCTTTTAGTTTGTCAGGTTAAAAGTGTTGGTGTCATCTTTGACTTATTCTTTTACAGTTGACAGCAAATCCCACAGACTCTACCTTCAAAATATATCCAGAAACTGACACCTTACTACTTTATCACCCGTATCCTCATCAGATGCATTGCAACTCCTTTACTGGAATACTCTAAACTCTTTGCTTGTTTCTGTATTCCTCTGCTGACCCTACCATTCTATTCTCCACAGGGTAACCATTCTATTCTCCACAAGGTAGCCAGAATAATATAATATAAAATTGTGTCATATTATGTCACTCCTTTACTTAGGGACTCCCAATATCTTCCTATTTCTTGTAGAGAACAGTTAAATCTCTTAGAATAGTTTAAAAATCACTACCTAATCCAGACCATTCATACTACCATAACCCAATTCTCTTCTACTCACTTTTTTCCTCGGCCCAACTTTCTTCAATGGGACAGTCTCCTGCCTTAATCTTATCTCTTCCTAGAATCTTCTTCTCAAGGATATTTTCATAACAGTTTCCCCTAATTTATTTCAAGTCACTTCTCAAATGTTACCATAATTACCACACATTGTTGAGACTTTCCCTGATAGAAGCACATTAAATAGTAATCCCTCCTTTTTTAACACAGCCCTTTCTTTTTATTCTACTTTAATTTTCTAAAAATCATTTATTGTCATATGACTTAATATGTAAAGAAATTTATATTTACTTCCTGCCTCTATAAGGAAGGTACTTGCTGGTATTGTTCATTGCTGTATCCCCAGCACCTTGAGCAGTGACTAAGTACATGGATATTTAAGGAATAAATGAATGATGAATGAATGAATGAATGAATGAATTGAGGGAGATGTAATCTCGAAAATCTTTAATTAGGAACTGTGTTATGTTAAGAGAAGTAGGAGGTGAAACATCCTCTTTTCTCTGACCTGGATTGTGAAAGAGGTAATGTGATTTTATACTCAGAAACAACAACAGCATTCAGTCTCCAACCTTTTGTAGTGACTTACTTGTCATAGAGGATTCTAAAGAGTGAGTTTTCCTTAGAACTGCTCCTGTATAATTCTGCATTCATATAATTTCCTCCATTAAGTCCCTCATGCTTAAACTAACTAGAATGAATTCTGTTGTTTATCTGCAGGTAAAATTTAACTGCAGATTGCTTCATGAAGTGGTTGCAGACAATCAACATTTAAATAAAAACAAATATCTTGGCTATGTAATAAGGGTCCAGTTATCATTAGAAGATAGAATACGTTCCCATGAAAACCAGTGATAAAATAGTTATTTAAATTATCACTTGTGTTGCTCCTAGAATGAAGTCCTATTGAAGACAAAGCTATTCAGATGTAGTGACTCTTTGGATAGTCCATTAATGCTGGTTCAAACATACAAGGATTGTGTGAGTGGAATAGTTAAATCTAACTCCACTGTGTAGAGTTTTGACTGCCTCAAAATGTAACTAGGGCACCAAAGAATTTCTGTGACTGCTTTAAGATGATACCTTAACTCTTGTATCAGCAGACTTGAAGTACAGAAAAAAAAAAAAAAAAAAAAGAAATCAGAAGCCTTCTGATATCCCGGTGTTACATAAACAAGCCAAAGATGGCTTTTGTATATTGGTCTTATGTTGTGTATTTGTTTATAGCAGACTGAGTCCTGTTAGCTCAAAAGCATGTCAATCTCAAAGTTTTATGCATCAAATTGTTTAAATCATGGCCAAAATAAGCATATTTTTGGTTATTGAGAGTCTGCCAGCTTTCTATACCACATGAAACCACACCCAACATCTACTAGCCATAGATAAAGTAAGTCCTATAGATATAAAAGGTGGCAAGATGCTGCTGCCCTTCAGAGCTCTCTGGCCTAGCCTCCAGATGGACTGTTCAGTGACATTACCCAAACAAGCAAGTCCCCTCTCTGATTTCCTCTCACTTCCCTGAGTTTCCTAACTTCCCCTCCTTCTGACAGTGGTTCCTTGTGCCATAACCACTGGATTATCTCATGCTGAGAGAGTTTCTCTTGCCTGCAGGTCTATCAGTGTTGCTCAGATAAAGCTCACTGGGTGGTACTACCATCTCATTGTCATTTTTATAAAATCAGAACTGAAATCCCTAAAACTCACTATATCAGAATAGCTAAACTGTGCAGTGTTTAAAGAATTCACAGCTGCCCTGGTGTTCTAGAGTAAAGTTTAAGGCAATGCTTGGTAATAAGAAGTAGTTGGCTTGCTAATCAATGACATTTGGTGAATTGAATAACTATGAGTTCCTTGAATTGCCTAAGTCAGGTGTCATTAGGAGTAGCCTCTCCATCTTTGGCTCACCTGTCTGCTTCTTCCTTTCATTATGATTCAGTAAATGCCTTACATGGAAGAGTTATCTTGACAAAAGAATGTCAATTTTTCTCATTTCAACATGTCTGCTTCCTTTTTTGCCTCCAGGCCCATAAACAGAGACAGGGTTTCAATATGTCTCAGGGAGACAATTACAAAACAAACCAGGAGAAAATAAAGTTGCCATATCAAAATAATTATAAGATTTTATTAATGTGTAAATGAAAACATTGAGGAATATTTATGGGAATAAATTCTGAGATTCTAGACAAAGATGGGAAGTGAATCAGTTTTAGAAAGGCTTGATATTGTTAATATGGTTTTATATTATTTGAGATTCTTGATTTAGACTTTTAATTTGAGCAGTTGAGAGTGCTTCTAAATATTTTCCAGGTGAGTTGAATAAAATCTGGACTCAATATTGACCTATGATAAATTGGGGTGCTAGAATTTTTTTTTTTTTTAGTATAACACAGAAAAAAGTTTATGTCTTAGGAAAATAGAACTGCTTAAATGGATTATTTTATATGAAATTGGCTCAGTTACCCCTTATTTCTAACTTCTTAGAGGGCCTAATTTATATTCACTTTACCCCAGAACTGAGAAATAAGTCAGTTTAGATAAATACATTAACTGAAGCCTTATACTGTCTGCTCTGTGTAGTCCATGAATGGAAGTGGGAAATGGTAACATGAAAAAAAACTTTCTGATTTCGTGAGACAGAGGCAAAGTAGCAACACAATGAAAAGGGACAAGAGTAATAGTTACTCTAATAGACAGCAGAGTCAATGTGGTAATAAAAGTGCTTTGATCTACAGTTATTTTTGGTGGTAACTAATTGCACATGGCATTTCTAGAACTGAAAGAGATGATCTACTTTCCTACTTGATCTGTATTACCAGAGGGGGAAAACATTTATCTATGTTAGGAAGGTCAAAGTGGAAGGCTTTGCAACTGGAGAGGTTGCCAAAAGTACAGGCCTATGGTGATTCATAACCTGGAAAGAATTATTTCTTTGGCCAGATAGAGACTTGAAGAAAAGGTTATGCAATTGGCCACAGGAGTTTTGAGGAGAAGATATGTAAATAGATCTCTTGAAATGGGACTTGAATAGAATATAATTTGTTTACCATGTAAATAATTGCCAAATGGCCTCCTCTTCTGAGCACTCTCATTCAGGTAGATTACTGTGATCCACTTTGTGGATTTCATTGTCTTTTTTAACCATTCCAGCTCATGTCCATTGGGTTCATTATCAAAGTGGACATAATGACAGGGACTCCACATTTCTTTTCACTGAAGTTTTTATTGGATTAATTACACTGTAGTGTGCTAAATATGGCATTAATAGAAAACAGTTGTGAGTTTCTGGTATAATAACATATAGTAGGGTACCAACTAGCCATTGGGGACAAGCGAACCCACTTTACTATATAAGGGGTAGACATTTTTCATCTTGAAATTGACTTATTTTACATATAAATGGAATTACTAAATAGATATATTGAATATCGTAAAGTATAATAAGTTACTATATGAAAATAATTTATTTGTCCCTACAAATCTAATGAGCACTACTCTGGGGAACACAATCTTCGTTGAGTTAAATCTGACACTTGTTTTTGACTAACTTGGCATTTGAATCCAAAAACAACCCCAGTTTTCCCCTATCACGTTAACTTCTTAAGGTACAGGATACCCTCCCTTTGTCCTAAAAAATCATAAAAAATGTACATATAAATGAAAATAAAGAGAAAATTACCTAAATATACTGTTTCTTTAAGTTATTTTATTCATATAAAGGCTATATATTGTTACTGTAAGTCAAATTGTGTACAAATAGTAAAGTTCTGCTACCAAACATACATATGAAAGTAATTTATCTTTTCAAATGACAAGCTAGGAAATGCCAAAATGATATACTTGAAACAGTCTCCTTCAGTTGGTAAAGCTTTAACAAATTGCTTTGTGAGACCCAGTTTTATGTGCAGAGGAGGGAATATAATGTTCTTTCTGTCAACAAGTGGCTCATGGAGAATGTTTGGATCACCAGGTTTGAGGTCAGATGTTGGGGGCCGATTCAACTCCACCCAATGCTTCTCATGAGCTCTGCAGTCCCACATACACAGAAAACAGGGATATTTGGTGTATCTGCATTGCTGACCAAGAAGGAAGCAGACCATTTTAAAGTCAACACAGATGACCCAATTGTGCTTGTGATATTGCAACAGATCAATGACTCTCTTTATGTCTTCATATTCTTCATGAAAACAAACTGAATTACCAATTGGGACTGCACCAAATAAATTGCAATTGTGGAGGAGGACACACTTCAAGCTCCTCTTTGAGCTATCAATGAACAATCATCATTCAGTTGCATTATAGATCGGAATTCCCAATTCCTCCATTAAACCATGTATGTTATGGCAATACACAAAGCCACCATCACTTCGAGAGTACTGCAGAAGTGCACGTTCTCAAAAGTAGGATGCGTTGGCTCCTTTTTCAAGCCATTTTTTCTCATGCAGTCTTGATGCTAGGAGTTCTGAAGCCTTTTTGGAGAGTCCCAAATCTCGTGCCAAATCATTCAACTCATGCTGATCAAATCCCTTATGAACTGAGTCATCTTCAATTTCAAAATCTTCATTATTGCTGTCACTTAGTCCTTCACCATACTCCTGTTTTTCAAAAGAGGGTAGTTCAATGAAAACTGGCACTGGTATTTCAGCTGAATGAGGCACTGGGTGTATAGCTGGTGATAGACTAAGATACTCAATTTTACATTTATTTTTCTTGTTATATCCTGATGTTTTCACTACACAAAAGTAAGAGTCACTTGAATGATCTCTGGGCTCTCGCCAAACCATAGGTATACCAAATGGCAATTTATCACATATTCCCTTGGTCCACATCCATAAACTCTCGACACACTGCTTGCACACTTTGTGAGGGGCCCAAGACTTACCTTGATCACTAAGTTTTACTTTAAAATATGAGAAATAGGCTTGTCTGACAAATGAGCTCTGTGTCCTTTGACTGGGAATGGTGAAACTGCCAAATATATAACAAAACAAATCAGGGTTGTATAGGCACTTACGATGACAAATAGCAGAGACAGACATGATCTGAAAGAAAGGAAATCAGTATGTATGTAAATAAAAAAATAAATTCTGTTAACTCCTTGTATACAGACAAGAACTCGGACTACACTTCAGAATATGATTCACTATATAGAGCAGAACACAACCTCTCAACACACTATCTCATGTGTAACTGAATAGCCTAGATAAGTATGAACCTATTGCTGGTCTCCAAGGTCATCCCCCACCCCTACCCACTCGAGGGAGGTTTGCTTCAGCCAATAGGAGAGCATTAGTGCTTCCCTCTATCCAGGCTCAATACAGCCTAGAGTGGTCATATTAAGATAAGCTGTACAGAAAAAACTTGATGTGATAGAAGAAAACTAACTGCAGTTTTGAAATCAGCATGCCCATTTAAGTCTAAAACAGCTGAAAAATCAAACTCAACAGGAATTATGTTAAAAACTGTTTCCCTGTGTTATCGTATGGGTCTACACCATCACTATTTAATGTCAAATCAAGGTGTAAAAACTAGAGTGAATACAGGTTGAGGCATTAGAAAATGCTTGCTGAGGACTATTGTTTAATTATTCTTAGCAAAGTTGAGTATCTGTAATAGTCAGAATAGGATGAGTTACACTGCCATCAGACATAACCCTATACCTCACTGCTTTAAAATAATAAAAATTTATTTCTTGATCAGGCTACTTGAAAATGCACATTGCTGGGTACTCATCATAGGTGTTCATCTTGAATCTTGCCTGTTGTGCCAGAGAGAAAAGACCACTCTGAAGCAGCCACTGTAGCCCAGAAGTGATTCCCTTCACTTTTATTCATACTTCGTTTGCCAGACCAGTTATATAGCTCCAGACAACCATAAGAGTTAGAAAGTCTCCTGGCCAAGATGGAGGCTTAGACGGACGCGCTAGATCTCCCTCTACAACTAGAGAGGAATACAACTACTTCAAAACAAAGGATAACTAGAAATTCCAGAAAATAAAACTACACGGAAGCCCAACATATGAAGTTATAAACCAGCGGCGCCCTTTGGGCAGGTAAAAGCGAAAGGGGGCGGAGCTGTTTGCGGTCGCACCTGGGACAGCGGCGGGGAGAACAACCCTGGCTGCAGTCGAACCCCGGCAGCTTGTGACCCCAACGCTGGGGAAAGCAGCCACCACATCGCCTTGAACGGTGAGGCCCAGGGGGGCGGGAGGACGGATCCCGGTCTCCTAGCGGAATAACTGTGTGAATCCATCTTGGACCCCCGCCCCCAAAGAAAGCGCCACAGGGCTGCGAAATAGGTCGCGGACAGGCACCGGTCGCTGGATTGTGACGACAAAGCACCACAGCACAGCAAGAAAGGCTGCCGAACGGCGCAGGTCGCTGGGTCATTACGAGTACACAGGCACTGCCCCCTACAGCCGGCCCAAGAAAACAAAACGCATCTGTCAAAATGAGGCAGACAACTATAGAAATCCCGGTGACACAGCTCACCAGGCAACAGATGGAGAACCTGACAGATGAACAGATAAGAAACCTGTCAGATGCTCAGTTCTGGGCCATTGTTATCAGGTGGCTTACAGAATTAACAAAAGATCTGGAAAAAGATGAGAAAGAAGCGAAAAACACTCATAATGAAAGGAACAAAACCACATACGAGACAGATGGTGAGGAAAAAAATCCAGAGTTCATTTCAACAAACTGGAATATGGAGAAGGAACAAGCAGTCAACCAATGCAGCGAGAGGAAATGGGAAGCAACGATGAGAGGATCAGAAACCTCTGGGACAGCTATAAAAGGCCCAACATAAGAATCATTGGTTTGCCAGAGGGCGAAGAAGATGAACTAGAAATTGAAAAATTAAGTGAAAATATAATAAAGCAGAACTTCCCAAACTTGGGGAAGGAAATGAACTTACAGGTCCAGGAAGCACCGAGAGTTCCAAAACAACTGGACCCAGGGAGAACCACTCCAAGACACATTATAATCAAAATGTCAAAAGTTAAAGATAAAGAGAGAATCTTAAAAGCAGCAAGAGAGAAGAAAAGAATTATGTACAAAGGGGTCCCAATTAGACTATCAGCTGACTTCTCAAGGGAGACCCTGCAGGCAAGAAGGGACTGGCAAGAAATATTCAAAGTATTGAAAATCCAAAACCTACAACCACGAATACTCTATCCAGCGAAATTGTCATTCAGAATAGAAGGACAGAGAAAGTGTTTCCAGGACAAAATAAAACTGAAAGAGTTCATTAGATCCAAACCACTGTTATATGAGATGTTAAAGGGACTGGTTTAGAAAAAGGAGGATCAAGACAATGAAATCTAAAATGAAAACTGCATCACAAGAAACAACAGAAGCTAGGGAATTGAAACAAAGGCAAACTAAACAGGCAACGAGAGTGGAAAAAGAACTATAGGTACGGGGAACATATTGGGGGGAGGTCAACAGGGAGGGGGAATGGGGAGAGGGAGGGAGATGATATAGGAATTAAGGATCATGGTAGGAGGGAATGGAATAGACAGAGAGAGGTTGAGAAGAACTGTATGCACAACTAATGGACATGATCTAAAAGGGGGGGACAACTGGAGGGAGGGGGGCCACCGGGTGGAGGGGAACAGAGGGAAGGGAAATTGGCACAAATGTAATATTATAATCAATAAAACACATTAAAAAAAAAAAGAGTTAGAAAGTGCAAACCTGCAATGAACTTGGGGCAAGGAGAGCCAGAACAGTGCTGCTCACAACCAAAGTATCTGTTCAGGAATTCTGTTAGACTTTCCTTAAGGCATTAATATTGTTTTCGAAAGATATCTGATGGATAGCTTTCAAATTTTTAGGCCTGATAAAATTTATTTCCTTTATATTCTTCTAAAGATCTTCTTGGAGCTATGCTTCCTTGCTTGATTCCCCCCACCCCCATTTCTCCATTTTCCTTCTCCCCTGTGTTGAGCAGGCATTCCAAGAATAACAAATTTCATGTGAAAGCATAAGCTGACTCTGTATAGGCAAAGGAAATGGTTCTCTTGGGGAAAGGTCAAGGGCTTAGAAAAGATGATTCTACAATATACTTAGTTGGAGGATAAAGAACATTGCTTAAATTTTAATTTTATTCTAGTTATTTAAGTACTTCAAGAATAATGAATTAAAATAAGTGGAAATAAAATGACTGTGGAGGAAAACGTGGCCTCCATTAGCCACTTAGCAATAGTTCAAGCAGGGATGTGGATATTAGAACCTGGCTTTGTAAATTGCACTATGAAATGCTACCCAGGCCACCTCAGTTATTTCAAAGTGCCATGGATCTCTTTGCTTCCATCTGATATCCAGATGGACAGGAAGGGCTGTAGAAATGGAGTGGTAAGAGAGGATTATTTTATAGTCTGTTTCTCAGGTTCTCAGGGGGATGGGGGTGGAAGAGACAGAGACCTAAGAAATATGATTTTGCCATAGATGCTAGAATGCCTAAATATCATAAAGCAAGCTAGACTGTGGACCTTTCACCTAAATGGAATTTTATTAATAATAGTTTTCTTATTAATATTATTGTTTAAAAAACCTTCAACTTAATATTATATCAAATTCATGAATTAACTTGTATTTATTAAGTATTTGTTACTTGTTTAGCACATTGCAATGGTCAAACATGTTTTAGCTTTGAGAACATAAAATCTAAGAATTTCACAGGAGTGCTGTAATGATCACCATATTTGGGAACTGCATTTGTTGTTTTAGTGTAACAAAGATAGAGACCAGGTGTATGCTTTCACTACCAAGAAAAAAAATGGGAGTTAAAAGAGTAATGTAAATCTATGCAAGAGGCAGGTTTAAAGTGAATGGCATGATTTTCCTAACAAGTCTTAAAAGCATTGAATTCTGAATGTTCAAATGATTTCCCTCAAATATGTACACCAGATGAAATCCTGAATTCCTGAACTCTGTCATGACTCAATCACATAGTATCTTTTAGACTTACACAGTATCTGTTAACTGAAAACTAAGAGCACATCCATTTTATTCATGTTTGCTTACAATATTCTCAAGAACCATGAAGGAGAAAATCTAATCTTCAAGTTAAAGACAGAGAAACTGAGACCAGATGAGAGATCATGAAAACACCACCTATCCTGAAATAGAATTAACTTCTGTCTTGCTAACAATTTTCCCTTAGATTACATTGTTCATATGGTTCCCGAGTGACTCACTTTGTTGATATACTGAAATAATGCTGAATCTCATATAATTATGCTAACCATGCAAGATTTAATGACTGTGTAATATCCACCCCTCCAGAGATGTGATGGATGTGTCATTATCATTCTTTAGCAAATTACGGAACTGCAACTCAAAAAACAATGTAACTCTAAATGCCATACTTTAAAACTGATACTGTGAATTCTGTAGTACAGTTTTCGCTTTCTCCTTCCTAAGAAGAAACTTGCCAAACCAGTCTGTAAGGGAATTTAGACATCAGTACTAATGAAAAAGATCTGAAATTAAAACTGACATTTAAAGTTAAAGTCAAACAAGTACTCAAGTCAATAAGTAAAAATGACTTTGAATTAATGTTGTTTATGATGTATACTGAATATTATACTCTTTATGAAGGGAGAAAATTAGTTTCCCTGGCTAGACTCCGAATTGCTTTTACACAAGCTACCTGTTTGATAATGAGAGGTTGATGTATTTGAACCTTTATCCACATGAAGTCACAGGAATCAATTCAGTGAGAGGCCTGACATTTCTTGGAGTGCACCTGATGATCAGATAACATGTGTAGATATTTGCATAGACTTAAATTATGAGAAGTGTGTGATTATGCAGTCAGATAAATCATAGTTAGAAGACATGAAATTCTACCATTCAATAGTGGTCTTAGTTCAATGGCACAAGTTGTTAAATTTGTAATGGTATCTGAAGGGTCTATATAGAAAAGAAGCATGTGTTATCACAAACATAAAATCCAGGTTTCAGCTCATGTCAGATGTATAATGGTGCACAAATAAATACTTTATTATTAAAAACCAGAAGTTGGTAAGTGCTTCACAATGTGAGTGACTTCTCTGAGCCTGGAGAAGGCAGCCTAAACTAGTAATTTTATATACTCATAAAGATTAAATATTACCCATGCACTTCTAATGGAAGAAAAATGATGAAAAACTGGCATGGTGCAACAGAAAGAATACTGAAATAGAAGACAGAAAACCTGAATTCCAGTTGGGAGGGGCATGTGGCTTTGGATTTCAATCATCATAGATATTTTCCTCATTTATATAATGGTGATAACTAGTATAACAATTCTAGTGAAAATAATAAATGTGTAAAAAGCTACACAAACATGCAACATGATCATATGTATTATAAAGTTTACCTGTGCTAATGGAATATTAACATGTAGTTTATAATTATCTAGATTAACATTTGTTTTTATTCGAATTATAATGACTATTTCTTTTCTGTTTTCAAAAACATTCTCCAAAAAAGAATTTTTCCAAGTTTTCCAATAGTGATACATTTATATCAAAATAGCTCAAAAGACCCCGTGTGAAAGATAGGAGTGTAGATGAGTTACTTGTAATTGGAAACATTTTCCAGGTAAGACAACAAGGTTTTACTATAAGCACAAGCACTAGCAAACTCTGGCAAACATACCAATTTGCTGTTTGGTGAGAAGTACTATTTAGCACAGGTAAAATTTTGCATTTTTTATACATATCATCTTACAGTGCTATGGGAATTCAGGACCTGTCATAATAAGTGTTTTTAAACTTTTAATTATAAGTAAAATTCTCTGACTGATGAAGCATGAGCATACAGTCATGTGATTTATGGGTCATGTCACTTATTCCTATATCTGGAAGTGACTGATTTATTCATCCAAGGAGTTGTTTCCAAGTCAGGCCACTGCTTTGAGGACATGACTGATTTATAATCTTAGGAAATGGTGAATGGCTCATATACTTGATTTATAAGATGCATTATTGACTTATAATTCCTCTAGCTGAGACAGAAGTCAGTGCTTTCTAGTTGGGATATAAATATCTGTTTTATTATTAAAATAAGACTGATTTATTTTACTTACTTGTGTATGCAGACTTTAAATTTTAGCTATAGTCATGCTCTAACTCCCTGATTCTCGAAGAAGCCTCTTCTCTAAGGTACAGATTGTGTAATTACAATTTAGTTTATGGAAACATCTACTGCAGTCTGCACAACATTCTTTCAGAACACGATCTAACCAAGATGAATTCTTTGCTTATTTCTTTTTCCTTTTAGGGCTGAATACACAAGTCTTTGCTTGTCTTGCCTGTCACCTCTTATTGTCTGTTCTCATCATTTTTTTTTTTTTAATGTATACAATCACAACTGACAGTTTGGGGCCTTAGCTGCCACATCTGGAGCCAAAGCCTGACTTCATGGTGGCCTTGTGAATGTTATTGCTTCTGGTTAGGTTGTCTTAGGAGGGAAGTGGTCCAGTGTCTTGGAGACACATGCTCGTAAGCAGTACAGAGCAAGCTGAAAATGAAGGGCTCAGGGACAGAGTACAGTGACTCACCTGTAGACACTCAACTTGAGGAGGGCAACAGGAGCCTGGGTCAAGTCTCCAAAATTCTTCTAACTGAAGACATCTAAATTCATGACTAAGGCACAGCATGTATAGCAGTTTGGGATTCATATGGAGATCAGTTAATTGGAAGCCAGGTTTTGGCAATTCTGAGAAATAGTGGTAGTGACTAATATTTATCAAGTGCTTATTATATGCCTAGTACTGTTCTAAGTGTTTTACTTATATAAGCTCAATCTTCATCACAGTCTTTTGAGGTGGATACTAATAAAACCATTTCTCAGAGAAGTGCAGAGACCCTGGAATGTTACACATCTTACCCAAGATCAGAGAAAGAGAAAGTGACAGAGCCAGTAATTAAATATAGGTCAGAGAAAGTGGGAAGTTGGTCTCAAGCCCAGAAAAGAGGAGTTAAAAGAATAAGTGTGAGACTCTCAAGATATCAGAATTTCAGCAAAGTGGGCTGCTGCTTAAGGTGAAAGTTAATTCTTTTGTGGGTAAAGAGCTTGACTGATGCTCAAGATAACCAATTAGAATGAAGACAACTGTATTCTGTTAACTGAAATGTGTGAGGTTGGAGGCAGGCTCTGTGTGACAGGGCTAAAGAAGCATTTGGGTGGCAGCATTCATTTGGAAGATCACTCAGCCCAGTAGTACTGTGTAGTCCCAAGAACTGTGCCTGGAACAGAGTTGACTCAATGAAATATTGCTGAAAGAAAAACACTTGGGGAGAAACATTACAATATATTCCAGGTATTTGAGGCCCCATTAACTTTGTGAATATAGGCTGTTTGTATATTTATGGATTGGCTGAGGAGCCAGGGAAGGTAGATAAAGTGAGTCATGGTAGATGTTTACCATAAAATATTTAAAAATAAATGTTATAATTTTTTAAATAAACTGATTAGATAAATTTAGTCTTTAAAATTGGTCATTAAAAATTTAAAATCAATTCATTACTATGGTAAAAATAAGTGTCAATTTTTAAAGGCAGGACTTTCCTCTTTTTACCATAAAATAGCTGGGCTTGGACATAACTGCTCATCATAAACAACTTAGAAAACTGAAAAAATAACATATAAAACATCTGTTTTCAGACACTGGACATCAGGGACCACAGATCTGCTGTTGTTGTAAGAAGGGAGACACATGAGGTCAGCTTTCTGTCTCAATGCTCCTTCTCAATCTCAAAAAAAACACAGTGGTTCTGTGAAATTGGAGATACAAAAATTAGAGGTAGAGGACACAGAGGTGACTTGAATTTGCAGGATACAGTTAGAGACAGGAGGGAGTGCAGCAGAGAAAATTATAGAAACTGCATAAGAGTCATCTTGAATCTTGGCCCAAATTCTCATCTGTTGCTTAACATTTGTAACCAAAAATCAAAACCAAATAAATCAAAATCAAGAACAGGTGAGGGTGGTCTCCTTAATAAAAGTTATGCTCGTTCACTTTCCCATACTTAGGCCAGCAATTGCTGGGTCTCTGGAAGAAGGACCTTGCAAGACCATGGAAGATTATACCAGCATGATAACCCTAATCCTCCCCCAAAAGGGCCTATGGCCACTTACTTGTGTGCATGTCCATTTTGGTGATGATTACAGGCATACCTCCGAGATAGTGTGGATTTGGTTCCAGACCACCAGTTAAGCAAGTATCTCAATAAACCAGGTTGTAATCCTTTTTGCTGATGGAGGATCCTACCTTTAATTTGTAAAAAATGCAGAATTTGTGAACAGTAACAAAATGAGGTACAATAAAATGAGGCATGCCTCTACTGAACACAGGGTCTGAGTTGACATTGATACCCTAAGCTTAAAAGCATCATTACCATAATCCTGCAGAGTGGGCATCTATGTGAGTCAGGTAATAGAATCCTAACTGAAGTCCAGCTCACAGTGGGTCACTTTAGGTAGTTCCCTAGCTCTGGAGTACACAGTTGGAATTCCTGTACTTGGCAGTGGAAGTAGTACTGACATCGAGTTCCTGGTCTCTGGGGTAAATTTTATCATAGTGTAGAAGGCATACCTCTGATCATGGCTACTTCAGGTTTAAGTAAGAATTAGTTTACAATCACTTTCCATCTATTTTCTGTAAGGGCCAGACTTTCAATTAAATAGAGATATGATAGGGACCACCATTCTTGGTCCTTTCATGGTTAATAGTGATATCAACCTCTGCCACAACCTCCACCCTCACTCGGATAATATTATTTTTGAGAACCACTGCCTTAGACTGACATTATGCTGACTGGATAGGGCAAGCAAGTGGTGATTAGTATGCTGCTGGCTTTGATGAGATGCTCTAGAGGGCGGGAAGTAAGTCCTACACAGACTTAGGGAATAGCACTCAATGATGGTTTAAAGGGTCTAGTGGTCAGGGCTATGCTAGAATATCCCTTCTAAAGTAAAAGACATTGTTGAGTCTTGCATTACTACAAAATAGCCTGGCAGGTTTCTTTGGTTTCTGAAGGCAACATAATCCATACCTAGAAATACTACTTCAACCCATATAGTAGGAGGCATGAAAAGCTTTTAGTTTTGTGGGGGGACCCCAAGCAGGTCCAAAATGCAGTGCAATCATCCTGCTGCTTGATCTATACAATCCTGCAGACCTTAAGTGTTAATGGTCAGAAAAGATGCAGCGCAGAAATGACAGCAAACTCCAGTGGGAGGGGCATAATGTTAGTCTCTGGGATTCTGAAGCTTTCCATGCTCTCTACAATGTTTATGTTTATAGAACCCTGGTAAGAGACAGATTATTTTATCAGGAAAAATCACGTGACATTGTTGAGGAGCAAGTCTCCCTGCTTCTCTCTCTTGCATTTTTGCATGTAAGAGCAGAGGCACTGACCACTGACTGTCTTTATTCTGGACCATTTTTTCAACAATATTTTTATAGCAAAGAGCCTTGCAAATAGAGATCACCTTATGCCCCCACCCCCTGGAGAGCAGTGATCAAAAGGCAAGTTTGTTAATTGTCTAGTATAATAAAGGTAATAGTTCCTTTCAAGGCAAATGTCAGGCAGGTTTACTACACATGAATACCTATTAAAAAGTAGATTCCTTAAGCTCAGAATCCCTCTCTTGAAATGCAACCCACTGCTATATGCTGGTATGACCCAGCCTTCTTTGTATTTTTCTATTCACAAAGTCAGCACAGAAGTTAAACTTTGGCTGCTGGTACTGCTGTGTGGAATAACATCATTTGTCTCTTACCCATGTGTAATATTGTAATTAAGAGTAAGAAATATATATTTGGTCTTCATTCCCCTTCTGGCACAGATCTCCTAAAACCCTTGGAATTTCCTAAGTGTTGAGAGTGAACAGGTTCTCTATGTTGATGGTGACTTTTAGAAAACCCCCAAGGTTAAGGGCTGAATTGCCAATGAGGTTAACCGTGTGATTAGAATGTTGGAACTTTCAGTCCCATTCCCCGACCTCCAAGGAGAGGAGATGGGCTGGAGGTTGAATCAATCATCAATGGCCAGTGATTTAATCAATTATGCCTCTGCAGTAAAATCTCCATAACACCCCGAAATGGGGTTGAGAGAGCTTCTGGGTTGGTGAGCACTTGGATATTTGGAGAGAATAGCCAGCTAGACAGGAGAGGGCATGGAAGCTATAAATCCTACATATCCATTCCATCAGGCTGTTCCTGAGTTATATCTGTTTATAATAAACCAGTGACCTAGAAGTAAAAGGTTTCTCTGAGTCCTGTCAGCCACTCTAGCTAATTAATTGAACCCAAGGAGGAGATTATGTGAACCTTTGATGTGTAGTGAGTTGGTCAGAAGCACAGACAACAGCCTAGGTTTTTGACTAGCATCTGATGTGCAAGGGTCGGGAAGCAGTCCTGTAGGATTGAACCCCTAACCTGTAGAATCTAAGCTATGTTCGAGTACCTAGGGTCAGAATTGAGTTGTGCTCTTTGACACCCTGCTGGTGTCTGAGAATTGTTTGTTGGAGGTGCGGAGAAGCCCTTCCCCTTTGGAAATTGAGTCTCTGAACACCAATTTACCAGAACAACTCGTGTATTCTGCCAGAAGCCAGGAGACTGTGGCAGTGTGACTTGTTAGCTTGCTTATAGGGTAAAATCTCCCTTCTCAATTTCTGAGAGCCTTGACACATAAGTTCTCATTTGTTGTTTATGCCTGAGTACATTATTTTATTTTGACTCATAATGTGTGTTTCAAGTTTTATGGATCTCTGTGGTTTTTGAGAAAAACAAATGTTCAACTAAGCCATCTTTTAGGACATGAGACCTTTAAACTCCTGTCATCTTGAGAGTAGAAATTTTGTTATCTTCTCACACATCTTTTGGTTACATTCTTTCCTCTCCCTGATAAGAATTGTGACAAGTAAGGTTTCACACCACATAGGTCATGAAAATGTGTCACTGCTACTCTAGAAAGCTCAGAGAATTTCATTTCTCTCATGCTGGGGCAGACCTTTTCTATTCATATCTTGCACAACCCAGAGTTTCATTTTTGTTCTGTGATTCCTCCAAATAAAGAAAAGTTCATGTAAAAGAAGAATTCATGTAATCACTGTCTCCTATGTTTGGATGTTGTTCTGAGGATTTTAGCAGTGCTATTTTGGTGAATACTCACTGGAAAAGAGTCAAGATTTTTCAACTACTTTCACTTTTAATGAATTTTACCCATATATTGGTATATGTGTTTTTAACCCTATTTTGTTTTAATAAGCATTGATACAAATAGGACCACAGATGTGAAAAATACTAAGGATAGAGAACACAGTTCTCTGGCAGAAAATAGTAGGATAAATATTTAAAAATTCAGTATTAAATATTTAAAACTGAAATTCCACTCTCTGTTACTTACCCAAAAGAAGTGAAAGCATATATCTTCAAAAAGACTTTATCTGAATGTTCAGAACTGCATTAGTCCTAATAGTTACAAATTAAAACCAACCAAATATCCATCAAAAGGTGAATGGGTCAACAAACATGGTATCTCCATACAACGGAATGGCACCAGCAACAATAAAAAATGAAATGCTCATACTTGCAAAAACATAAATGAATCTAAAAAATAATTACACTGAGTTAAATAAGGCAGGTTAAAAAGTGTGTCTATGGTATTATTCCATTCACGAGAATTTCTAGGACAGGCAGAAATAATCTATGATGATTGAAAGCAGACCAATAGTTGTGCATGTGGGGAAGTAACTACAAAGAGATGAGAGGAATTTCTGAGGTGACACAAATGTTCTAACACTTGATTGTGATGGTGGTCAAAAGTATATACATGTTTATCAAAAATCAACTAACTACATACTTGAAATAGATGTATTTCACTGTGTGTAAATTATACTTAAATAAAATTATTTTAAAAAGAAAAAAACTAGGATTATGAAAATTAATGATGTTAACTGCCTTTATTTTAAATGTTGTGTACTTAGAAATACATTTTTTATTGTGTAAAAGAAGATTCTGTGCTGGACAGAATTGTGGTAACTATAATGAAAATAAGGGATTAGTTCTACAGCATCTGAATTTCAAAGAATTAAAACACATGCTTAAGGACTCCAAATGTTTAGAGATAAAATGTACTTTTACATGATGAATTACTTTAACGTTGTAATTCTATATATTTTCTATTATAAAATTTGCTCTTACATTAAAAATACAAGTACCAGTATATCAGAAACAGTAGTGTCACATATAGTCACACAAGCTGTACACTGCACAACTCCACGGGGTACCATTAATGAACTCTACCATATAATTTTACCACAATTTTGCTTGGCATTAGAAGTTCTTTCTAAGTGACCTTAAAATAAGAGCTGTCCCCAATAATTCTTGGCTTTAGGACACATTGGAGTCAAATGCTTTTACAGGCTTTCTTAAAGTATGACCCTTGTCAGCTCGTGATGAAGTTGTTAGCTTACCATTTAACTGAGGAAAATTCCACTTGCTCTTCCAAATATCTGGTTCTTCTTTTCTTTGTCATTGCTCAACTGAAAAAAAAGGGGATGGATTACAAGAAAAGTTGTGTGGTTGATTTATTTCATACCTCCTGACTGCATTTTAAAAATTTTTTACAATAAGGAGGGAGAAATGTTTCTTCATTGCATGTGACTAGTTTATTTTAAAATCCTTCCTCTTTGCTGATTGTAACTCAGTTCTGCATAAAATGTTTAAATTCATTAAATACTAAGTAGCTGTAGGTTCTGTGAACCTTTGATAGCCAGGTCTTTGAGAGAGACCAGAGAATCAATGTTCTTAGAAAACCTTTTCTTAAAGGGTCAAATATAAGTGTTTTGAGCTTGTGGGCTCGATGGTCTCTGCTGCAACTGCTCGCCTCTGTTCCATGGGGGAAATCTGTCATGGACATGGCTTAAATGAATGGTGTCTGGCTTCCAATAAAACTTTACAAAAACAGCTGGTTGGCACATGGGCCACAGTTTGCAGGCCACTGCATTAAATAATAGTTAAATTCCCCTAATAGTCTAACATGTTATAACTCCACTTTAATGAAATATCAAATATTATAGAAAAATACTATGTGGTTAATAACAGAAGTACCTTGTCAGAAAACTGGAACTACAAGACTGTAAGCCAAAATTTTACATGACAGGACGTTTAGCAGTTAAGATTATGTTAGAAGCAAAAAATTCAATTTTTTATCTCTCTCAGTATGTGCAGTGAAATGTATTACACATATTTCTTTGATAGGAATTAAGAATGGTATATTCAGATTAAATGAGCTTGAAGTGCAAGGTGTATTTTAAGAAGGCTTATTAAGAGCCATGTTATATTATAAAGATAAGATGCTATCATGAGTAATTTATGGAACCAGAATTTAAAACTCAAGCATGTCAAATTAGTACATAACTCATTTGAAATTGTCACAGCATATAAGTGACCTTTCTGCGGTGGTATTTCCTTTATAAAGTATTTTGAAAACACATTGTTTTTTATAAAATGAAAATTTATTTCAAAGTATGTTAAACTTGAATAAATAAATGTTTAATAAAAGCAAGGGTTATTTTCAAATTCACTGTTCTCTGACAGATGCTAAACGGCTTCATTTTTCCATTACCTCTTTTTCATAAGGTCTCTGACTACTGTCCTAGGACTCTTAAATTCTGAGCAGCTTCTGGTATCTCTCATGTAGTCTGAAGAAGGAATTCATGAGCAACAAGCCTGTAAGTTACTTGCTCGACTCCTGTTAAGACAGCTCATCAGAGGTCACTCGTAAGCAGCTGTGCTCTACAAGTCAGAAATGATGGGTCATGTGTGGTGACTAAGTATGACTCTCAGTCAGTGTTCATGAAGAGCTACTTGCCAAGAGTGCTATTTTAACTCTATGAAAAGTTATTTTAAAGGCCTCTACATCACTGAGTAATCAAAACCCTTTATAGCACCTGCCAATTTCAAAAAATGACACACAGACAGGAGCTCATTTGCTCCTTTAAGTCACAGGAAGACCTGTAAACCAATTGAGGGCTCTGAGACCTTCAGGGACAGGGTTCATTTATCCCTTAAATCCTTTCCCTCTCTTCTTGAAGGCAATTTCCTTATGAATTTCATACAAAGTTCTAATAGCACCAGTAACAATAAGCAAAGGAGCATTCTCCATTCTCCATCCCACTCTTCAATAATGTTTGATTTAATGCAAGTAGACCCTGCCTGCCTGAAATTGTATCTCAGGAGACTTGGAGTTGGAACTTTAGATAACAACACAATGTAGCAAAATAATACTGTAAAACTGGTTTGGAGGTCTCAAAGGGGAACTCATTCACACTTATGACTCCTGCTACTTCCTGGTTCCAGTCAGGGCTGAAACACCCACAGACATAAAAACTTTTCCAACTGCGTTTTGGCACATGCTTTTCCAGTTCCTGCTGGCTTAAGGAAATGTGCCAGGAGAAAAAAAATGTATCATGAGCAAGATTTTCTTTCTTTGCTTTTTCTTCTCTTAAAAACCTCCAGGACACTGTTAATGCTATCAGAGTGGCACGATTGCTTTTTCTTGGAACACAGTAAATTTCTAGAATGCCACTATTAGTACCTTTGGTAAAACTCAGAGTCAGGATGATATATGGCTGTAGAATGTGTGTATGTTAAGTTTCTAGAATTACATTAAATTTCTAGAACTATACTCAGTATCTTTGGCAGAACTCAGAGTCAGAGTAGTATGTGGGGGTAGAATGTGTGTGTGTTAAATTTCTAGCATTACATTAAATTTCTAGAACTACACTCAGTACCTTTGGCATAACTCAGAGTCAAGGTGGTGGACAGAGGTAGAATGTATGTATGTGACAGAAATGCTGAGCCTTTGAGCCAGGAGTGGATGTTTGCAAATGGTAGTTGACAGGCAGTATTGTAACTCTTTGATCTTATCTTGACTTATGTCTTTAAATTATGAATGCAGGCCCAGAACAGAAGATACCAGGTACATACCTGTTTATTTCTTACCACTGTCATACCTTCTGCAGGACCCTAGCCTTGCCAATGGTTATCCAGGGAAAAAAGATGTTACTAACTTAAGAAAATAATATTGATGAAGAATTTCAGAAAATAGAATGGCAGTTCCATACTATTCTACTTATAGTAGAAAAGCTCTAATCTCTCTACATTTATATTAATACTGGCTCGTTGGCTGACGATAGCGAGATAGAGGGTGGGGGAATATTTTTGAGGGTGTGGGTCTCCTGCCTGGGCTGTGTGTCTATGTTTTTAACAGCATCTCCACAAAAGAACTCAAGACAAAGTGGATAGAGTGACTCTCAATCAACTAGCCAGAAGGAAGATCCTACCAAAGAGCATCAGAAATACAACCAGACAGCATAAACAAATGACATAAACGGTAACCCAAGAACATCAGGCTCAGGAGATCAAAGAGACTGCACCACTGAAACCCCCAGATCTCCTATAAAGAACCTTATACCACAAAGGTGGGAAGTCAAAGCAGACAAACCCAAAAAACAAAAACAAACAAGAAGAATCCGACATGGATTCTCAATGAAAAGAAAAGAGGAATCCCCAGAAAGAGAGGTAGATGAAATAGACATAGCCCAAATGTCAGACATGGAATTCAAAACAATGGTAGTGAAGAAGCTCAATATGCTCAACAACCTCAAAAACAACTATGACAACCTCCAAGGAAGTTATCAGCAGCTCCAAGAAAATTACAGGGAACTTGCAGAGAACTACACCAGCATAAAAAAAGACATAGAAACTATTAACAAGAACCAGGAAGAATTGAAGAATTCAATCTCTGAACTGAAAAACACAGTAGAATCAGTCAAAAGCAGGCTAAAAAAAGCAGAGGATTGGATTAGTGAGTTAGAAGATAATGTAGAAAAAAATTCCCAGACAATACAGCAAAATGAAAAAAGATTGAAAAAGTATGAAGAAGAAGTAAGGGAATTACAGGCTAGCATAAGAAAAAACAGCATCAGAGTCATTGGAATTAAAGAGGGATCAGAAGAACAAGGAATAGAAAACCTGATAGGAGAAATAGTGACAAAAAATTTTCCCAACCTGATGAGAGAAAAAGTTATGCAAGTTCAGGAAGCACAGAGAGTTCCAATGAAAAGGAACCCCCCAAAACCCACTCCAAGGCACACCATAATTAAAATGGCAACATTCCAAGACAAAGAGAGAATACTGAAAGCAGCAAGAGAAAAACAGAAAATAACATACAAGGGAGATCTGATAAGGCTATCGACCGATATCTCAATGGAAACACTACAAGCCAGAAGGGAATGATCAAAAATATTTCAAGCAATGAAAAACAAAGGCCTACAACCAAGAATACTTTACCAAGCAAGGCTCTCATTCAAAATGGAGGGTTAAATAAGGAGTTTCTCAGACAAAAGAAGACTAAAAGAATACATATCCACCAAACCAGCATTGCAAAAGATGCTAAAGGGAATGTTCTAAGAAAAAAGAAGAAAAAAAGAGTAGAGGAACAGAGGTACAAAGGGAAATGAATAAATACATGTCAATAATAACCTTAAATATAAATGGATTAAATGCTCCAATTAAAAGACATAGGGTAATGGAATGGATAAGAAAACAGGACCCACATATTTGCTGTCTACAAGAAACACACCTCAAAACAAAAGATTTACATAGACTGAAAGTAAAGGGTTATAAAAAAATATTCCAAGGAAAGGGACCTGAAAAAAAAGCTGGGGTAGCAGTCCTCATATCAGACAAAATGGATTTCAAAGCAAGGGCAATAAAAGGAGACAAAGAAGGACATTTCATAATACTTAAAGGAACAATCCATCAAGAAGGTGTAACACTGATAAACACATATGCACCCAATATAGGAGCACCCAAATACATAAAGAAAATACTAGAAGATCACAAGAAGGATATTAAAAACAACACACTCATAGTAGGGGACTTCAACACTTTATTATCAACAATATACAGATCATCCAAGCAAAGAAACACCAAGGATATACAGGCATTGAACAACACACTAAACCACATATACATAACTGATATATATAGAACTTTTCATCCCAAAGAAGCAAAATATACACTCTTTTCAAATGCGTATAGGACATTTTCAAAGATAGACCACATGATAGGACACAAAACAAGCCTCAACAATTTCAAGAAAATTGAAATCATATCAAGCATCTTTTCAGACCACAATGCCTTGAAACTAAAAATCAACTTCAGGGAAAAAAAATCAAAGATGCCCAAATTCATGGAGAATGAATAACATACTATTAAATAATGAATGGGTTAACAATGACATCAAAAAAGAAATCAAGAAGTTTCTGGAAACTAATGATAATGAAAACACAATAGCCCAAAACCTATGGGACACAGCAAAAGCAGTCCTGAGAGGGAAGTTCATAGCAATACAGGCATATCTGAAAAGGATAGAAGAATCTCAGATAAAAAATCTAACCCTAAAGCTACAAGAACTAGAACAACAACAACAAACAAAGCCCAGGGCAAGAATAAGGAAGGAAATCATCAAGATGAGAGCAGAATTAAATGACATAGAGACTAAACAAACAATTCAAAAGATCAACGAAACTAGGAGCTGGTTCTTCAAAAAAATAATATCGACAAGCCTCTAGCCAGGCTCATCAAGAAAAAAGGAGAGAAGACCCAAATAAACAAAATCAGAAATGAAAGAGGAGAAATCATGACTGATACCACAGAAATACAAAGGATAGTAAGAAATTACTACAAACAACTGTATGGCAAGAAATTTGACAACCTAGAAGAAATGAACAAATTTCTAGAAACATATCACCTTCCAAAATTGAATCAAGAAGAAGTAGAAAGTCTCATCAGACCAATAACAAAGAAGGAAATTGAAACAATAATCAAAAATCTCCCTGCACACAAAAGCCCTGGACAGGATGGCTTCACAGGTGAATTTTACAAAACATTTAGAGAAGAACTAACTCCTACCCTCCTCAAACTATTCCAAAAAATCCAAGAAGAAGAAAATATCCCAAACTCGTTCTATGAAGCCAGTATTACCGTAAACCCAAAATCAGGTCAAGACACAACAAAGAAAGAAAACTACAGGCCAATATCACTGATAAACATAGATGCTAAAATCCTTAATAAAATATTGGCAAACAGGATCCAGCAATACATCAAAAAGATCATACACCATGATCAAGTGGAATTCATCCCAAGGATGCAAAGATGGTTTAATATTCACAAATCAATAAATACATCACCTAAACAAAATGAAAGACAAAAATCACATGATCCTATCAATAGATGCAGAAAAAGCATTTGATAAAGTACAACGCCCATTTATGATGAAAACACTCAGCAAAATGGGAATAGAGGGAGCATACCTTAACATAATTAAGGCTATATATGAGAAGCCTGAAGCCAACATCATACTCAATGGACAAAAACTGAAAGCATTCTCCGTGAAATCAGGAACTAGACAAGGCTGTCCACTCTCTCCACTCCTATTCAACATAGTGCTGGAAGTCCTAGCCACAGCAATCAGACAAGAAAAAGAAATAAAAGGCATTCAAATCACGAAAGAAGAAGTAAAACTATCATTATATGCAGATGACATGACAGTATACCTAGAAAACCCTATAAACTCCACTAAAAGACTACTCAATATAATAAGTGAATTTGGCAAAATAGCAGGGTACAAAATAAATATACAGAAATCTAAGGCATTTCTGTACACCAACAATAAAATATCAGAGACAGAGACAAAAAAGAAAATACCATTTACTGTAGCAACAAGAAAAATAAAGTACCTAGGAATAAACTTAACCAAAGAGATAAAAGACCTGTACTCTGAAAATTACGTAACATTGAAGAAAGAAATTAAGGAAAATACGAATAAATGGAAGCAAATACCATGTTCTTGGATGGGAAGACTCAACATCATCAAATTGGCCATACTACCCAAAACAATTTACAGATTCAATGCAATTCCTATTAAAATACCAATGACATATTTCACAGACCTAGAACAAATACTTCAAAAATTCATATGGAACCCAAAAAGACCCCAAATAACAAAAGCAATCTTGAGACAGAAGAACACAGCAGGAGGAATCACAATACCAGACATCAAACAATACTACAAAGCCACTGTAATCAAAACAGTCTGGTACTGGCATAAGAACAGATAGACATATAGATCAGTGGAACAGAACAGAGAGTCCAGAAATAAACCCAGGCCTCTATGGTCAACTAATCTTTGATAAAGGAGGAAGGAACATAAAATGGAGTGAGAAGAGCCTCTTTAACAAATGGTGCTGGGAGAACTGGATAGGGACCTGCAAAAAAATGAAACTAGACCAACTTACACCACACACGAGAATAAACTCAAGATGGATCAAAGACTTAAATGTAAGCCATGACACCATAAAAGTCCTAGAGGAAAACATAGGCAGGAAAATTTTAGGTATCCCATGTAACAATATCTTCATGGATACATCTCCTAAAGCAAGAGAAATAAAGGAAAAAATAAACAAATGGACTACATCGAACTAAAGAGTTTCTGCTCAGCAAAAGAAAACATCGGCAAGATGAAAAGGAAACCAACCATATGGGAAAACATATTTGCCAATGACATCACAGACAGGGGACCGATCTCCAAAATATATAAAGAGCTTATACAACTCAACATCAAGAAAACAAACAACCCAATTAAAAAATGGGCAAAGGACCTGAACAAACACTTCTCCAAAGATGACATATAGAAGGTCCATAGACACATGAAAAAATGCTCAACATCATTAGCCATCAGGGAGATGCAAATAAAAACCACAATGAGATACCACCTTACACCTGTCAGAATGGCCATCATCAACAAATCAACAAACAACAAGTGCTGGCGAGGATGTGGAGAAACAGGAACCCTAGTGCACTGTTGGCGGGAATGCAGACTGGTGCAGCCACTGTGGAGAACAGTATGGAATTTCCTCAAAAAACTAAAAATGGAACTGCCTTTTGAACCAGCGATTCCACTGCTAGGATTATACCGAAATATCCTAAAACCCTAATTCAAAAGAACTTATGCACCCCCTATGTTCATAGCAACACTGTTTACAATATCTAAGTGCTGGAAACAGCCTAAATGCCCACCTGCAGTTGAGTGGATCAAAAAACTGTGGTACATTTACACAATGGAATACTATGTAGCAGAAAGAAAGAAGGAACTCCTGCTATTTGCAACAACATGGATGGAACTAGAGAGAATTATACTTGGTGAAATAAGCCAGGCAAAGGAAGAAAAATACCATATGATATCACCTAATAGAGGAAACTAAAGAACACAAACAAACGAACTAAATAGGACAAAGAGCAGAATATAACAGTCAATAGGGGGTGGGGGGAGGGAGAGAAGAGGGATAAGTAAGGGAAGGGTTTAGTCAAGGAACCTGTATAAATGACTCATGGACATGGACAACGGGGAGGGATATGATTGTGGGAGAAGGGGTGGGCGGGGTGGGGGAGAGCAATGGGGGAAAATGGAACAACTGTAATTGAAAAGCAAACAAAAAAAAATTGCTAGATGCTCGATGAAATTAGCAAGGTTAGCATCTATATCAATAAAAGGTGTGTAAGCATCAGATCAAACTACTTTTACATTTTTAATGTCTTTTGTCCTAGGTCTCTTGTGAGGAACACTAATCTAAGACATGTTTTGTCTCGGTTTGTTCTGTACTTCTTTCTTGCTCCCCAAAAGAGGACTGGAAATCTCTCCAGGTATCTTCCCTGAGCTTTGGGGATGATTCTATGCCTGAGTAAATCTCAGTGTTAATGGTCTTCAAAACCTTTACTCTTCAAGCATCAGACCCAGGAAGTACAGGAGAGGGTACAGCTTATATAACAATGAATTAAGAGTTTGAGGTCAAAGTCAGAAACAGTTTTCAAAGAATTAAAATCAACATCAGATCCCAAAGCACTAACCATGCAGAAAAACAAATCTCTGAATGGTCCTAAGATGAGTTTGCTATGATTTTCTGAATAATAATTTCTGATTTCTCCTAGTATATTAAGGATTTTTCCATAAAAACCATGACTCTGGGATCCTACTCATACCATCCTCTCAGTGAAGTTGCCTTACCTAGTTGCTCAAAATGAAAAAACGACCACACTGTGTGAACATTAAAAATGCAATCACTATATAAATACATAATGATACTGCTGCCTGTCTAGGCCTTGAGTGAGGGAGGGGTTGCAGAAAATGCCAGAGGTGGTGGAACTGAAACTGCACACAGCTAGCATGGCACATGATAGATTGCCCTACCCCTGGGTAAAGGGTAAACAAGCCAGCAAGGCAGCATCGTGTTGCCCAAGCAACGAAGCTAGCATGGCCCATGGCAGCAAGAGGAGACTGCATGGAGTCTGCACAAGGATGGCAAGGGTGACCGACACAGTAAAAACACCTCCTACTCCTTTTTGAAATATGGCAGCAGGGGGAGATACAGACCTGCCAGTCTAGCCTGGTAAAAAGGCAAATTGGGTAGGGAAGTTGGGTGCCTCCAGAGTACATGGAATTTGGGGCCAGGATGTTTAAATGGGGGGAGGGCAGATTCTTGCTCCTTCTCCTTCCCCTTGCTTGCTTGGTTTAGGGCTGGCTTGTGCTGAGGTCAAGTCCTGCGTGCCGGGCCATGCCCTGGGGACACATGCCCAGGAGGTGGCCCATGGGACGCTTTAACTCTGTGCTACACAAATGGTCCTAGACTTCACCCCAAAGGCTCTGGCAGCCCTGGCTGCTGGGCCTGCGGATGGAGCCCCGCAGGAATGGCTGCAGGGGTCAGCAGCGGCCCCAAACCCCTGAGTGGGAAGCAGCTACCGCATGGAAATGGCGTCGCAGGCCTCATATGTGCGCATTCAAGGGAGGGAGCCTGAAGCCAGAGAACTGTCTGCTTAGCAGCCTTGTGCTCCGAAGGACAGATAAGAATGGAGGGGATCTCTGGGCTTGGCTTTGGGTTTCAGAACTTTTGGGAACAAGTGTGTTTTTTCTTTGCTGGCAGAAGAGAGGAGCCTGGAGCTAGTCCTCTGCTCACCAAAATTGTGCAACATTTTAATAAAGACTTTTCCTTTCCCCATTAATCTTTGTTTTATGACTGTGTTCTGTGGTGGGCGCTTTTGTTCAGTAACAGTTTGGCAACATCTAGATGGGCTGCGAACCTTAGTCAGGTCCTAGCTGCCTGTGGCAGGCTGACCCCGAGAGTGCCACAGTGAGGGTTTCCCCGTCTCAGAGAAAGTCCCTGCACCCCTACCCAAGGTGTCGGTTGCCAGAACTGCCAGGATGGTGAAAGGAGACAGGTCTAGGAAGTAAAGTGACTCCAAGACTGGGGGATCTGAACAAGCATGTATAATGGGAGCTGGACACTGTGCTATTTGGATCCACTTAGAGCCATTTGGGGTACCACTTGATGGGTCACAACTGCCATTCTGGCTATAGGCCACTTGGATGCCTGCCATTAGAGCTATGTGCCACGTGGGCATTGCACCGTTCAAGTTTCTATGCAACGGGGATTTGATGGGGACAGCTCCAGTTCTGGTGGCTAATAATTGGGCTCCAAGGGGGATCCTTTGAGCACTCAACTGGGATCTGATGGAAGCCATGAACAGGGGTCTGGGCAAGGTCTCTCCGGGTTCTAGGGGGCCACTTAAAAAACGGGTATGGGAAGAAGACATATTTTAAAAAGGGGTGAGGATTGCCCGAATTTGGGGGACTACTACTTATTCCTCTGGCCCCACACTTGGGTCCGCAGAAAGGCCACTTGACTAAGAGTGGGTGAGGAGCATCCAATTTTTGGGTGGCCATGATTTTGGGGGCCACAATTTGCAGTACTGTTTGGCAAATGATAAGATACTAAAATCTGCTTGTGAGATGGAGTTGTGGGTTCAAGTTTTGCTTATATGTTCCCAGTTTGCCCACATTTTTCTAGTCATAATTTTGATTCTATACATTCAGGACATCAGGGGCTGTTCTGTTTAAGCTACCGGAGTGAGCCCGCTGGACAGAATTTTAGTGGACTGGTATATGTACAGCTATTATCCAATGTTGAAGAAGGAATTTGTTTTCTATTGTAACACTGCTTGGCTTATGTATATTTTGGACTATGGGGAAAATGGCCTATAAATAGTTTCCTAAATTGCTATACCATCATGAAGTTGGAACTGTATTGCCAACAGTTGGAGAAGTGGAACAAGTTCCCATATGTTCAGGCATTCAGGTCATTGCACAGTAGGATTTTTGCAAGGCCTGCGTTTCAAGAAGTTATGAAACGTGTTTGAAAATCTAAGGACTTTTAGCTGCCTGATACAGAGCTGGAGTATGGTCCTTTCCATCATTAAAAGGACAAGGATTGAAAGTGAATTAGGCTAAAATGATTATTTTTGAATAGGTAAGATGTTTGTGAAAGTTTTAACTTGAAAAGAGAGAAATCTCAGTTCTTGGGTACAGTTATTGTTTTCTTGCTTTTTTATCTTATGCGGACTTGGTTTGAACTTTGCTGTTTTGTGTACACTGGGATCCTCTGTCTCTGCCATTTGGTATTTCATGCCATTTTGGTACCAGTTGATGTACCGACTGGTATGAGAGCATATCTCTGCTGTTGAGGTTTTTGTGCCATTTGTGCCTAGGAAAGGTTGTTTGGCATCAGCTGGAATATCTATTGGTGAGAGATCATGTCTCTGTGGTTGGACTGGTTAGTGTCATGGCTGGCAAGAGAATGCCTCTGCTGTTTGGGACTTTGGGCCATTTGGATCTAGTAAAAGTCATCTGGGCTACTGGTTGGTGTACCGGTTGGTATGATATAAGATTCCCACTTCCTTCTTTTTAGAAGCTTTAGTTTGAGAATATTTGCTTGAAAACTTTGTGTTTGCTTTAGGTTTTGTTTTTTTCCTATTTTGAAAAGGAATTGAAGTTTCTAAGACTTAAAAATTCACATTAAGTTGGAAAAAAATTGTATAGTTTTAATAACAGGCAAAAGGCATGAAGATGCCATCTTGGTGGATATTTGAAGGACAAGGATTTTCCTTTTTGCTTTGTATTTTTCTCCCTACCTGATCTCTCCAGATTTGGGCATTCTAAGTGAGTGAGTGATTACCTAAAGTTTCTTTGCATAAATCCGATAAAACCAGTTTCTAATTGTGGTTTTAATAACCAAGACTTTGACTGGAAAGTCATGCCTGAAGCAGGCATGTCTGGACTCTGGATGTCACCGGAGATCCTTGAGGAACTGAGACTGAATTTTGAAGCTAATGCAAGGCCACTGGAGAAATGGTCCACTACCCTATTTGGTTGTGTAGTTCATGCCAGTCTTTCCAGGTAAGGAGCCAAGGTTGCTTTCCTGAAAGATGGCAAGGAGGAAACTTAAGACACTTTGGGACCCTCAAGGCCTTGAAGAATGGATGAACTGTAGGTCAAGTCTGATGGCTGGTGTATGGCTTGGCTTCTGTGCCCTGAAGGGCTGACTAAAGCTCGTTCTAAAGGTTCCTTGTATAAGTTCAAGCAAATCAGATTTCACGAGCCTGTGTGATTAATTCTGTTCTTATTGTGTTTATGCAAATAATCAGGCAAAACTAAAACATGACTTAATGTAGCCCCTTTGATGACAATGAGGGTGATCTTAAGGAGAAAAATAGTGCTTCAAGAAAATCATAACACTCAGTTGTGGATATTGGACTCTAGTGTAGCTAACTGTCCTCAAAGTTTTGTTTTTACTTGAAAGTTGAAAAGTCTCTGTTATGCTATACAGATTTCATGTCAGCACATGATGACATCCTGGGAGGTATTAAATTTATAGGCAAGAAGAATCTGTTGATTTGTCACTGTTTAATAACATTCCAGCAAAGACTTTGCAACTGGGAGTCTTCTTAAATAACAGTATTGCAGACTCAGAGACTGGTTTATGATTTGTTGTGTTAATTAACCTTTGTGTTTTTTCTTGTTTTCATAGGGTGTATGCCTATGATCTCATTTACTTGGTTGCTTGTTTACACAGTATAGGTCTCACTTTAGAAGCCCATCAGCATCACTCCCTATGAAATAAGACTCAATGGTTTGGCTGGACTAGATGATAGGATTGGTGAAGTATGAGGTGGTGTATTGGCTTTGTGTAAAACTGCTTTCCTTTTCTGCCCTAATAGTTCAGACAGAAAGGCCCATAATTCTTCATAGGCAGGGGAAATCTTAGGATTTTCCCCATAGCCTAATCCAAGTTAAGTATAGTGGACAAAAGGGCTTCTGACAACTTCCTGGAAGAAAGCCACTCTTTTTAAATCTGGGACACTGGTGAATTAGTCCCTATCTTTGTTATGGTTCTAACTATGCCTTCTAACCTCCTGGCCAAATTTGTCACCTCCAGAATACAACAGGATGCCAACTTATCCAGCAATGCCATCCTTTGGACATCGCACACACTGCTTCCCAGAGACAGACAAATGACTTGGACTTTGCAAGATCCTACTCCCTTACATAAAGGATGCCCTCCTTTCCAGGCTCCCTTTTTTTGTTCCTGTACCCAGGGATAGGTAAAACTATTTCCTTGGCCAGCTAGAAATAGTTTTAGAAAATGAGATCTTCACCCATTTGCCTTTGTAAAATTACAAATGTCCAAAAGCATTAAAGGGGAGGATTGATACTAGTGCCTGCCCAGGCCTTGGCATGAGTGAGGAGTCACAGGAAATGCTGGAGATGGTGGGGCTGAAGTTGCTTGCTGCTAGCATGGTACTGGATAGATTTCCCTACCCCTGGGTGAAAGGGTAAACAAACCCATGCAGCCATGTCACGTTGCCCCGGCAACTGAACTAGCATGGCGCATACAGCATGAGGAGGCTTTGTACAGGCTGCACGTGGATGGTGAGGGTGACTGATGAAGGAAAATAAAACTACTCCCTTCCAGATCATGGCAGCAGGGGGAGGTGCAGATGCCAGTCTAGCCTGGCTAAAGGACAGATTGGTTAGGGAAGTTGGATGCTTCTGGAGCACATGGAATTTTGGGCCCAGGGATTTAAACAGAGGGAGGGTAGAGATGTTCCCCTTCTTCCCTTCACTCACCTGGTCAAGGGCTGGCTGGCGCTGAGGCCAGCTCTGGGCTGAACAATGGTCCTGGACCCCACTTTTATTTGGTAAAAATAATGACAAGGCAAGTCCAAATTTTACTCCAGTTTGTCAAATGTTGACCTATAAATTAGACTTTTGATATATCATGTTATCACCTTCTAATTCATGTTTATTTTAGCCTTAGTCCTTACAAAGCTCTCTTAGGTCTGGTATAAACTTTTTATTTTTAAACTTTTGCTTCAATTCACTCTTAATTACAGGCTACATTGTTTTATTTTCACAGACTTCTGAATACTTGGTTCCCAATTTAGTATGTATTTTAGTTCAGTTCCCTAAAGGTGAGTTCATCTCAACAAAACCATTCTGAATACCAGCCATGACTTTGGAGTTAAGAGACTACAGATATGACTGATCCTCAATGCCTTTTGTTGGGGAAGATTATTTTTTCTCTACCTTTTTTGTCCATGTCTTGGGTACTCACAAATTAAACTGACAAAAGACATATTAGTAAGAAAAAAGACAGATTTTTATTCACTAAGTATGTATGAAAGTTCCCAGAAAAATGTGACTCAAGGAGATGTTTAGAGTTTGGGGCATAAATCTTATCAGGAGGAGAGAAAAAAGAAGAAAGCTCTTATGGGAAAATTAATGACATCTAGGAAAGATAAATGGGAATTTAGGCAAATAGATGGGCGATATCATTTTGTGACAATGTCTGTTTAGGTGTGATGTGGGAAATTATCATCTCCAGTGATAACAGTTAATCTTCTCTGGTTGCTACCAAAGCAGGGGATTTCTCCCAATTAAATTCTTTTGAAATGCTCTACTCTTAGGTAGATAAGCAATTTCAGGAATTTAAATGTCTTCTACTCACAATAATTTTTATGCCACAGTGACATATTTTAGACTCCTTCACTTCAATCTAGTGGGAGAGGAAAAAATAGAAATGATGAGCAAGCCACAAATGCAATATGAGAACAGAGGAGGAAAAGATGAGTTCTGACAGAAAAATGTTTGGAATATCTTATAAGCGCCATGGATTACTAAACAGCCGCTAAAGTACAGGGTAGGATGGAAGAAGTTGGGGATGTGAGTCAAAAAGAGAAATGGGAGGGAAAGGAGCCTGGTGACTTCCTTGGAATAAGAATTCATTTGAAATATACCATCTTCTTTAAATAATTTTTTACCTAATTCTTAGTTTTACTTATCTATATTTGCTTTTGTTGTTTTGTCTGGATTTTAATTTATATTTTATTGAATCCAATTTTCTTTTTTGTAGTAACTACAGACCTATCTGCCACTTTGTTGCTCTGGGAACTTAAGCAACAATCTAAAAATTGTAGATAAACTAATAGCATAGTGCCTCACACATAGTGATAGGAGAACTCAAGAGTTTAAGATTTTAGCTTCAGTCATATTTGATAGGCTTAAGGGATTAATGCATGTGGAAAGTTGTTATTCTAAGAACTTGAATGCATTACCATGTGACTCCAGGAGGTTGACAAGCAATTGAATCATTATACCCTAGGGTATTTGCAAGCAATGAAGATGGTATCTGATCCAATATGTTCTAGGGAGGGAACTTCCATGTTGCAGATAAAGAATTATTGATCAACAGATAAAGAAGTACTTGGAAAATCACCACTGGACTGCAACTCTTATTTGATTAACCTGTTTTTCAAACCCCTTATCTACCCTTTCGTCTCCTTATAAAAATGTTGGCTTGAGATGAGATATTAAGATGCTTTTTGAGGGTACATAACCTGCTGTCTTCTCAGAGTGTATGCATCTGAATAAAGTGTCCATAAATATTCAATCCTTGTCTCTACTTATTGGTTCTGGCAGTGGCAGGCATCATGAATTCCAACTTTTCAGGTTTCAGTAGGACACAATATATGATAACATTCACTCACTGTTACTCATAGATCAATGTTTAAATGTTTGGTCACTTTGTAATCATCTATATATCTAATAGTATTTCCTTTATATGATGGTTTTGTTCAGATTCTAATTGATTTCAATATACTTATGTATTATAAAATATGAGCTTTTATTGCCAGCCAAGTAGGATAAAAAACCAGAATAATCAAGGTGATTAAATCTAAATTATTAGTGCTAAAGGGAATGGCAGACTGGTTAGAAAATACGTAAAGTGCTGAAGGTACTTTTGAAAGTGGCCCTTAAGGCTGTCTCCATTTTTAGAAGTTGATTAGTAGCCTGAGTGTTGTATGGAAATGGTCTAAACCTATAAACAACAGACTATTCTAACCCAGGCTTCAAACTGCAATGAAATACTCTAGCACATAGGGATTTACAGTTTGGAAAATCACTGCAGTTTTACCATACTCTTAATTTTCCCAGTCTATTCTCTCTGTGAGTTTGGCTTCAACTTAGAATTGGAAAGTCTGAAGTCTTAAAATAATCCTGATCAGAAGAAATTCTACATATGATTCAGAGAAAATAATTATTTAGCGCCTAGACAATACTTAGCTATTTCTTATGCAGAATACTGTAGTTGCCTTTACGCAGTTCTTAAAACACACACACATACACCCCTAAGATTTCTCTTCCAGATTAGGAGAGTTTGTTCCAGAATAGCCTTTCACTTCAGAGGCAGGGTGCCCCTACCTGCATGGTTGTCAATAGAATGAAGAAATGAGTATAATTGGCATTGTGCTGCATTTTGGTTACTTTAACACACCCTATCGAAATGATATTCATATACTAGCAATGTCTGCTCAAAGACAACTTTCATGAGGTAAAATGTAGCTTCACAAATCAATTAAAATGTTTAATGTACCATTCTCCCCTTTAGTCCATATTCAAGACATTTAATGACTGTAATCTGAATTTACCAATGTTCTATTTTAATATGCCTAAAGATTTAGATATTGAACTATAGGAAAATGACAAATGGTAGACCTTTTCATTGTTCCCCCACTCAAAGTTAATTGATACCACTAAGCATTCTTTATGCATGTTAATATCCACTAAGAAAAACAGTGTATATAAATTAGAGCAACAAAATGATTGTGGATAGGGACAGGAGTTTAGGGATAGTTGAATGAGCATTAGGTATCAAGACTGTATACCCTTCATGCTTCTTTGTGATACAGCTGGGTAGGATCTTAGCACCATCTACTCCAAATAGTTAGTGCAAATTCAGGCCATTAGTTGGTGACAGTTCTTCATCCAAAATGCTTACTAATCTGCCCACTTGCATTATCCTCTCTTTTCATTTTGGTAACCAATACGCAATTCTTTCCATACACATTATTTTTAGCTGAACAGAGGTTGTCTGGAGCTAATGAGTTGTAGACATACGCAGAACTGGGACCTGATATGACCCCTTAGTCAAAATAATGAAAGAAGTTTATCCTTTCATTAAAAAGAAATGGTTTTATTCATTAAGAAAATAATTTATTTTCCTGATATGGCTTTCTCATATTAATATTATTTGTGCTAATTAACTAAAAAAAATTTTGAAAAGTAAAAGAGAGACTAATATGAAGAATCTGACAATATGCATGTTGTATTGTGGGTGTGCAATGTACACACACAAGTGTATGTGTATATGTGTAGGGAGGCTATAATTAGAGCTCCTATTCTTTTCTATGATATAAAACAGAGAAAACAGATTGTTGTCTTTTCCCATTTTAACAACAAATATTAATAGAAGAACTTGTACATTATACTATAAAAGTAATGCTGAAACATTGTAATCATGAAAATAATATATTAAATAAAAACTGGAATAAACATCATGGTTAAGGCTCAAACATTAGTTTAGATCCAGCCTCTACCATCAATTTCCTGTGGTAGGGCGGAGAGATCATTTTATTCTTTTGACTCTCAGCTTTGTATTTGTATAAGGGAAGTAATACCAATAACAGCTATTTCTTAGAGTATTTATGAGATTAAATGTGATAATGCATGGAAGGCACATAGCATAGTTCCAGAACATCGTTAAGGCCTCAATAAATGTTAGACTAATTTTTTTGTGTGTGAGATTAGGCAAATTAATTATCTTTGGTCTTCATTTCATTTTCATGATTTGCCTACTTCTCTGGTGCTGAGGAAGCCCTGAATACTTTTCAGATACTTGAACATCAGGAATATCATTGATATTAATAGTTTTCCAAGAAACTTTTTTAAATTTTTTTTTAAAATACATTTTCATGACTATTACTTGGCCTACAGTCAGGGCTGACTTATACATTAGGTATAGTAAGCTCAGTAAATAGTCTAATTTCTTTCTTTTTTTAAAATTATATTTTATTGGTTATATTGTTACAATAATTCCATTTTTTTCTCCTAATAGCCTAATTTCTTTTAAAATCAGAAGCAAAAATAAACTTTTATGTAAAAAGTGTTTCAATATATAATATGAACATATTCATCTTTAAATGATTGCAGTTGTAAAATAACATTCAAATAAGTTTTTTTTTTTAATGGATAAAGAGACTTAAGAAGGAAGAATTGCCAAAGGCCTGTGAAAGTCATAACGCAGCCCTGCTTGAAATGTCTGAGTAATAGAATTTTCCCAAGGAGACATAGTGAGTCAGTTGAAAAAGCTAATAGTAGAATTTCATTTGTTATTTTCCTGCTCGATTGTTGGTGGAGGGATGAGGGGAATGATAGTGGCTAGGGGATGTGGTGCTCTTGTCTTGTTAGAATGCACTAGGCATATTTTTCCCAGACTGATATTGACACATATCATCATAGTAACATTGACATATGGAAGGACACAGTAGAAAGAAATGCAGGTGAATAAGGCCAGAGTGAGTAATTCAGATAATAAGAAAAGGGTAATAAAGATGAGGAACAGTATGAGAATCAGTATCTCATTTAATATTATAAAAATAAGTTTTAAAACCCACCAGAGATCTGAAATATAAAGTCATAGAAATATGTGCTGCTATAGATATTACAGTGGCCTCTTTGCTCAAGAGGAATTAAGCTATATTTAAAACATGCTGACATGTAAGTGCAAAGCCTAACAAAAAGAATCTGAACTTGTTGTTAAGGCAAGCCTTGGGCTTAATTCTTTGGTGTAGTTATGTGAGCTCAGTATCTGATGTCTCATAAGATAATTCTGGACATATCAGGACATGTTATACTTAACCAAGAATAAGGAAGAGTCTTTCCTCTCTTGATGCTTGGTTTTGTGGTACTATACAAAATTATATTTACAAATTGCTTTCATTAATAGTTTGGAGTTATATAACAAGTTGTGAAATGATAGAAATTTTCAAAAGATGTAAAACATAATTTCTCAAGGGCAGAGATTTCAAAATAATTGATTTTTACTATATGACAAAAATGTATATTTTAATTATGGTTTATAGCATGAACCATTAAACAATCTTGAGAACACTATTTTGAATATATTGTATCACCTGCAATTCAGTGAATCTTATAGCCTGTAATAAAAATTTAAATACCTGTAGTTGTAGATTACACTGTGTTAGGCACCAGAAATTTTGATCAACTCTGCTAATTTCAGTATAGATGAAGGAGCTAAAATTAACTCAAGAAAAAACATTTCAAGCCTCTTAACCTCAGTTTCCTTATCTGTATAGTCAAGGTAATTCCTACTTTATACATTTATTGTGAAGCCAAAGCCAGACAATGCCAATACAAGTACTCTGGAAATTGCAAGGAATAATGAAAATATAAGATGGTTATTACTGTCCTTTGGCTCAGTTTTGATAACATGGCAATTAATTGTGATTATTTCATGAGCAATATGAAATGTGAGGCTAATTTGTGGGCTTAAATTATCTGTATGTGTAATTTGATTTATTTCTATGGCAATGCCCCAGGTTATATCTTTCATAGGACCACTAAAAGCAAACATATTTAGCTAGCAACAAACTCAGTTGCCCTTTGCTGCCTATTTAGGCATTCTGCAAAGTGATTTGTTTTGCCTTTTGCAAATGTGTTATAGAGTCTCCACTGAAAATTAATTGTCAATGAAAATAATAAATGTGCAATGACAGCAAATTTATTCAGAATCTTTGGCTTCAGTAGTTAATTCAAGCCTATTCAATTTGAATGTTTTCCTTTGAGGCCATGATTATAAGATTTTTTTATAACTAAAGGACATCCCTAAAGTTAATAACCAGATGTCTAATTTTGTAGTATTAGGACCTAGATTATTTATGCAGATTATCTTTATGAATTTGTGACTGACAAAGGCAAAACTAAGTAGATGACTTTGAAAAATTCTTTGGAGCTCCAAGTTTCACCTGTAACTGTGCTAGAAGGACAGACTCTTTACTGCTTTCATATAAAGCTTGTATTTAGATTTATAACTGATTCTAATTGCATTTGTTCATATAAAAAGTCACCTGCAAGGAGACTTCCGGCCAAGATGGAGACCTAGACTGACGCACTCCATCTCCCGCCACAACTAAGAAGGAATACAACTACCGCAAAACCGGAAATAACCAGAAGTTCCAGAAAATAAATGGAAGTCCAATGTATGAAGTTATAAAGAAGTGGTGCTCATCTGGACGAGTAGGAGGCGTGAAGCCAGGACAGAGGGTCAAGCTGTGCTGGCGACGGCTGTGGGACAGTGGTAAGCAGAGACACCCATATCAAAGGGGAGGTGAGAACTGCCTGGGGAGCACCCCCGGCTGCAGACCAGATCTGTCAGCTTGTGATTCCAATGGTGGGGAAGGCAGATCTCCATTGCCTTGGACTATGAGGCCCGGAGGGGGTGGGGATGGAGGAGGAGGCTCCCGGTCTCTCAGCAGGGAGTGAATAGCAGGACTCCATCTTGGACTCCCACCCCCACACAAAACATCACAGTGTGGTGAGAAGGGTCGCCCAGTAGTGAAAAGTGCACAGGGCTCTGCCCCATATAGTGTAGGAGGTGTGACATCCCCGCCCAGGAGGCAAAGGTAAACACAAAACTGTCAGGATGGCACAGATCATGATAGAGATCCCGGTGATGCAGCTGACCAGACAGCAAATATCTAATCTAACGAAGCAGCAGATAGGAAATCTTTCTGAGGCACAGTTCAGAACTTTGGTTATAAAAATGCTTACAGACCTAACAACAGATCTAAAAACAAGACAGGGAAGGAATGAAGGCTAGACCTGCTGAAATGAATGAAAACACATATGAAACTAGTGGTGAGGGAAAGAAAACCAGGGATCAAATCAACAAATCAGAACATAGAGAAGGAACAAACAGTCAGCCAGTGCAGAAAGAGAAAATGAAAAGTGATAAAAATGAGGAGAGGCTCAGAAACCTATGGGGCAGCTATAAGCGGGCCAACATCTGAATCATAGGGTTGCCAGAAGGTGAAGAAGAACAAAAAATTGAAAAATTATGTGAACAAATAATGAAGCAGAACTTCCCTAACTTGGAGAAGGAAATAGACTTACAAGTCCAGGAAGCACAGAGAGTTCCAAAAAAACTGGGCCCAGGGAGAACCACTCCAAGACACATTATAATCAAAATGTCAAAAAGTAAGGATAAAGAGACAATCTTAAAAGCAGCAAGAGAGAGAAGAGAATTACATACAAAGGGGTCCCAATAAGACTATAAGCTGATTTCTCAAAAGAAACTCTGCAGGCAAGAAGGGACTGGCAAGAAATATTCAAAGTAATGAAAAGCAAAAATCTACAACCACAATTACTCTATCCAGTGAAGCTGTCATTCAGAACATAAGGGCAGAGAAAGTGCTTCCAGGACAAAGTAAAACCAAAGAAGTTCATCAGTTCCAAACTATTGTTATATGAAGTGTTAAAGGGACTTATTTAGGAGAAAGAGGATCAAAACTATGAACATTAAAATGAAAACTGTATCACAACAACTAACAACAGAAGCTAGGAAATTGAAACAAAGGCAGACTAAGTAGGCAACGAGAGTGGGAAAAGAATTATAGGTATGGGGAACATTTTGGGGGGGAGGTCAGTGGGGAGGGGGAAGGGGGGAAGGGATGGAGATGGTACAGGAATTAAGAAGCATAGTAGGAGGGAGTGGAGTAGACAGGAGGGTGTCGAGAAGAACTATATGTACAATTAGTGGACATGGACTAAGGAGGGGGACAACTTGGGGGAGGGGTCACTGGGTGGAGGGGAACAAAGGAAAAATAAATTGAGACAACTCTATCAGCATAAAAAAACAAACAAACAAACAAAAAAACCTGTCAGCTGCAATGAGATTGCTATTCAAGTTGGCACTGGCTCTTGTATAGAATATTTCCCCTGCTCCTCCTCCAAAAATCACGACAAAGGTAGATAATATATTACATATTTATTACAACACATGGCTACAACGAAAAGCAGGATAAACATCTCTAAAGACCAAAAGAAGAATAAAAACACTGATACTAAATGTGGCTTCATTCATGGGTCTTTTGAGTTCCAGAACAAGAAACAAGCAGAAGTGGCCTTGTATTCAACTCCTAAGGAAAAATGTGGGTGGAAGAACAGAACTAGGTTCAGTGTGTAAAAAAGGAAACCAGGCCAGGGCACTTCTGGTACCAGGCAAATATCAAGTTGTTTCCTACAGGGTTCAGAGGAAGCACAAATTGTTGCTCCCTCAAAGCTGGGCCAAAGCCCCAACTAGTTGAGTAATATTTTCTTAATATCCTTCATATTCTTGCATTATGAGAGGTCTGGTTACTAGTAAAAGGGCAAGACAGGCAAAGACAACTGTAAAACATATGGAGAAGTGAGAAAGGAGGGATTAAGCAAAATAAACACATAAATGAGGGAAGACCCATTGAAGAATGCAAACTAAAATTTCAAAGCATACAAAGAGAGCAAAACTAATAATGAAAGATAGTCATCAAACAGATTAATATGGTAGCATAATTATATTTGAGTAATTTGAAAAAAAACTTAATATATATTTTTAAAATCTTAAAATATAGAAAAGAAGGAAAGAACAAATGATTATAATACTAAAAAGACTATTAAGAAATAAAAAAATATGTGGCTATATAAAAGTACTGGGAAGAAATCCTAGAAAGAAAAACGTAGCCCTTGACATTATACAACAATAACCAAAAACCCTGCATAAACTGGATGGATGAACATCAGGCTGGAAGAACTGAAGAGAAGATAAATGAATTAGAAAGAGTACTGAGGCTTTGAGGTAGAAGATATAGAAGAAAGATACAGAAAGGGAGACTAAGGGATTAAAGTTATAATAGACTTGCAGAATGGTCTGACTTAAATTTCTTTTCCCATTAAATTTTCAGAAGAAGTGAAGATGTCAATATTTGATAACCAGACTGAAGTACTGAATCTTTAGAAAATATATATATACAAAGCTAAGCAAGATAAAGGTAAACAATTCTGCACCTTGACAAACACAGTACAACTGTGAAATGTCAAAGCTAAAGAGAAAATCTTGAAACTTTCCTGGGAGAAAAGCAAATTATCTGATAATTAGAATGAGAAGCAATAGAGGTCAGAAGACAGTGGAGTGATTGCTTCGAAGTGTTGGGGAAAAGACACCAAACTACAGTTATATGCAACCTAAACTATCATTCAAAAGTACGAATGCTAGGAATATACAAGGATGGAGTCTCAATTGCTCTCCCTCCAACCTGTCTCCTAGTCCACACTTCTTGTCTCCTTCCGTGGTGTCCTTGCCAAGCTCCCCAGTCTTGCTGGAGTCCAAACTGAATTTCTGGACTTGCACACATTACAGACCGTGGCCGATTTGTACCTACTACCCTCACTTCCAAACATGGATGTATTGCTGCGCTGTTGGGTTATACATCTTGGAGCTGTGGGTTCCATTCTTCATTCTATGAACCTTGGCCAATGGGAAATGGGAGATGAGAGAAAGTTGGGCACATACATTTTTCTTTTTCTCCCCCTTTCATGGACTGCTCCGATGTATGTTTTCTCTTTGCAAACTTTCCAGAGAAGCCTCACATAATGAGTGAATCTACTGCTGAATGGCCTACATTGTCTCTTTATAAAGCGTACTGCCGAGCGGGGCCGAGCCCAGGGCGCGGGGCAGGCATGGGGGACCTGCCAGCCTAGCACTAATGTGTCACTTTGTGTCTTCCTCACTCCGTCCCCGGTGACCCTGCAGGAAGGCCTGGACAACAGCCCCTACTTCCTCCCTCCCAGAGGAGGGCTGTGGACTTAAAACAATACATGCAGAACTTCAAAGTGATGCTGCTTTGCAGGTGGACATTTCTGATGCTCAGTGAAAGAGATAAAGTAAAATTCACTATTCACAAGAAGAGTTCATTGCCAAATTTTAAACAAAGTGAGTTTTTCATATATTGACAACATGAGGAACTTATCTGGCTTCATGATTCCTTTGTTGAAAATGAAGACTGCTGATTACAATCCCTTCAGCACCACGAAGACCTGATTTTGATGCGTCAAGGGAAAAACTACAGAAGCTTGGAGAAGGAGGAGGGTCCATGACGAAGGAGGAATTCACAAAGATGAAACAGGAACTGGAAGCTGAATATTTGGCAATATTCAAGAAGATTGTTGCAAGGCATGAAGTATTCCTGTGTCATGTGACAGCATATCCTATTTTGAGAAAAGATTTAAATTTCCATGTCTTCTTGGAATATAATCAAGATTGGAGTGTGCAAGAAAAACATAAAAGAGAAACGTGAAGATTTCTTTAAGAAGATGGTTAAAGCAGCGGGTGGAGTAATTGTTTCAGGAGTAAAGGATGTAGATGATTTCTTTGAGAATGAATGAAGATCCCTTTCAGAATATCATAACTGAGTTAAGGATGCATCTCTTAAATCTGATAGGATGACAAGATCCCACAAAAGTGCTGCAGACGATTACAATAGAATTGGTTTTTTATTATATGCTTTAGGAACTCAGGATTCTACAGCTACGTGCAAGTTTTTTCTCAAAATTTCAGAACGGTTTGATAAAATGAGAAAATAGAAAAAAGAGTGTCTGCTGATGAGGACCTCAAACTTTCTGACCTTTTAAAATATAACTTAAGAGAATCTCAAGCTGCTGAGGATCTCCTCTATTGAAGATCTAGGTCACTGGTGGATTATGAAAATGCTAATAACACACTGGATAAACAAGAGCAAAAAATAAAGATGTTCTATAGGTTGAAATGTTCCAAAAATTGTATTATCAGAAATTTGAAAAAATATTGGAATCTTCAAAACAATAACTCATAGATTTTAAGACAAAAAGAGCTGACACAGTCAGAAGAAAGTGGAACTAGCAGAGTTTAAAACGGAAGCATGCAAAGGGTAACGTACAGTTGCTGCAGAACTGCCTGGCAGTGTTCAATGGAGACACAGAAGCCACACTCCATCCTCCGTTGAAAAAGGGCTGCCTTCCTTCAGACTTTATTTCTGTTTTCCTAAAGATGTTAGGCATTTACTCTTCACTGGAAGAAAAAGAAACAGCTGACAAAGTGCATCTCCTCTCCTGCCTGAGAAAGTGTGGGGTGCTGCCGTCCACAGGGCCTGTGGTCAACGCTGCGCGCCTGCACCTGCTGTTACCCGGGGCAGTCGTCACCCCTGTGCGCCTCCTTTCCAAAAGCCCGAAGTTCAGTTTTTTTTATAGTAGCCTCTAGATCTGTGTTTATTTTATGAATAGTATTCTTTATGGCTCCCAATCTTGTTTACCTTTAAGTGATTTCTGAAGTTTAATCCTTTCAGAACATATTCTTCAAACAAGATAAAGATTGCCATTTCCTTCTGTTCATTCATGTATTCAGGTAAAGCATCTTAATCAGACTTATTTTTAATTAATGAATATTTCTTAGAAGTTTTGGGACCAACTTTATGTAATCTCTCTAAGTATGATTTCTGAAGAAAAGCAAATGCATAACTATGTTTGCCTTCAATTTGTAGATGAAACCAGCTGTTGTCAAATAAACAGCGATAACAGTAAAAAAAAAAAAAGTGTAGTGCTTAGCACTGTTTCTTATTACATTATTTGCATCTTTCTTTGCCTCATCTCTCTTAATGTTTTCATCTTCACTGCCTTGGACTTGCACCTTCTAATAAAGCATAAATACTTTAATCCCTTCTCAGGCTTTATTTTCTGGAAGTTTGAAACAAAGACAAATAGTTAATAACTGTGAATATATACTGTGGAGACCAAAGGGAAATCAATATGAAACTTCTAAGGTAAAATAAAGAAGACACTGTATTCTATTCTGGTGAACCCTTCATTTCTGAATATGTGCTTAAGAAAAATGATGTACAATCAATGCTTAATGAGCCACAAGATAATATCTTTTTTCTGCTTCCTTTACTAGTGGATGCTCTTTGATATTTTTTATCTGCAATTACATTTTTTTTACATCTTTAAAAAGTTACCTTTATTTTCTCAGCTTTCAAGTTTAGGCAAATGAAAGGGGCATAATTTCTATATTTAAAAAATAACTTTTAAAATGAAGTAATTGGTCAATGATCACCAATAATTTTTATCATTTTAAAACAAAAAAAGTAATCTGCAAGCAAAGTATATGATTTATTATAGAATCTTCTGGTATTTTACTGGCTATGTGTGATATGTGTGAAGTATGCAAATATAGTCTGGTACATTTATTTATAAAATATACTAATAATTATATAAATTACATGATTCCATCACAATATGCATCTAAAATACTACTTTCCATCAATACAGTACCTTCCTTCCTTCCCAAAATTTGTAATTTAAAAGGCTTGAAATATATGAACATACTAAATACAAGAATGCAGGTATTTAGTATGTTCCTAGCATTTATCAATATACTAAAAATTTTAATATTAAGATCTCACACCATTTTCTACAGAAGTACACAGTTACAATTACAAGTTGAGTTTACTAGCAACCAGATGAAAGTGTTATACAACAAACATAGTGATCCAGTACTTTATAGTAACAAAAAGTATGGAACTACATTACAAATCTTAGTATTCTCATTTCCATGTACTAGTTTTATAGTTTAATGTAATTGTGGTTTTGGAGGTCATTTGGATTCCTTTTTCTTTTTGCTGTTCTGATTGGGTGTCTTTTGCTTCCTTATATTCCAAATTGCTGATTTCATTCTTGGCTTCCTCTACTCTACTGTTGATTCCCTATAAATTATTCTTCATTTTAATTAGTGTATGCTTCACTTCTGACTGATTATTTTTTATGCTGTTGAGGTCCTCAAAGTTCATTGAGCATCCTAATAACTGGTATTTTGAACTCTGCATATAGTAGATTGCTTGACTCCATTTTCTTTAGTTTTTTTTTTTTTTTTTCCTAGAGTTTTGTTCTGTTCTTTCATTTGGGACATGTTTCTTTGTGTCCACATTATGGCAGTTTCCCCGTGTACTAGAGCTGCTATGTCTCCCAGGTTGGTAGAGTGGTCTAATGTAGTAGGTGTTCTGGAGGGTCCAGTGGCATAGTGTCTTGGATCATCCAAGCTGGGCACTTGAGGTGCACCCCCTGTGTGGGCTGAGTACACCCTCCTTTTGTATTTGAGCCTTGATTGTGGTTGGCACATCAATGGGAGGGATTTACCCCCCAGGCTGATCAGCTGCAAGACTGATGTGAGCACTGACCACAAATCTCTGACCAATCATGAATCATCAGCTGTGCAGGCACCCACCCTACAGAGCAGGACTTACTTCAGCAGGGCTCTGGTGTCCTCTCAGTCCACCCCTTGAGTGTGTCAGTTGTGGAGGTGATTGGGTGGTGCTTCAACATTGTCTGAAGCTGTCCCCTGGATGTGCTGGCTCTAAGGCCTCTTGGGAGGTGCAGTCCAAGGTAGTCACTGCCTGTGTTCTGCCTGGGGGCACCCAGCATAAGCTTCAAAGCAATTTGCAGATGGCTTCTACTTGTACCAGACTTGGAGGTGCCCAGGGGAGGCCAAACTGTGAACCAAGGCTGGCCGCTACTATTGCCAGGCCTGGGGTTGCTTAGTGAGAGGTATGGGGCTTGATGAGGCCAGATGTTGCTTGTTTGAGAGAATTTATGAAAATCTGAAGCATGAGTCAAGACAAGTCATTTCGATGGAAAAGCCATGAAAACCGCTTGGGTGAGCCCAAAAGCTGGGTGGGAAGGGGCCTCAGGGAATCACCAGGGTGAGACAAATAGTGTGAGCCAGGCTGATGGAGTCTCAGCTGACACCTGCCTTCTAACTCTGTGTGGGGAGGGCTCCTCAAAGGGACAATGGCCACTGCCAGCATTTTTGTCTAGGAGAAAGTCCCTCCCCATTTATCTCTGGTGCTTTTCAAGCTGCTGCCCCAGTGCTGGAGCTGAGATGGAGTGACTTCAAGTAAGTCTGTGCTTAGGCCCTTTAAGGGGATCTGTCTGGGACTCCAGAAACCCTCCATTTCCCTCAACCTCAATCTCTACTAATTTTTACAACCAGAAGTTACGGGGACTTATCTTACTGGCACTAGAACTTTGGGCTGGGGGAGTCTGGTGTGGGCTTGGGATTCCTTTATCCTCAGGTATGGAACCTCCACAGCTGATATATCCATCCTGATTTTTATCTGATATACGTGGGCGTGGGACCAGCTATTCAGTGTCTCCATCCCTACTTTCAGTCTTGATGTGGTTTCTTCTTTAATTCTATAGTTGTAAGACTTCTATTCAGCAAGATTTCAGTTGACTCTGAATGATGGTTGTTCTGTAGAGTAGTTGTAATTTTGATGTGGTTGTGGGAGGAGGCAAGTGCCATGCTTATCTATGGCATTATCTTGACTGGAAGTCGGGAGTTATTACCACTATTATTATTATTACTATTATTATTTTTACTATTTATGCAACCTGATGTTATTTTACATTCAATGAGATTTGTCTATTAAATATACTATAATATAAAGGCTTAACATAGAAGTAGAAAGTAGACTTTTTAAATTCAATTTATTGGGGTGACATTGTTAATAAAAGCATATAGGTTTCAAGTGTATGCTTCTATAACACATCATCTGCATACTGCACCATGTGCTCACCACTCAAAGCCAAGTCTCCTTCCATCACCATTTATTTCCCCTTTGCCCTTTTGCACCTCTCCCCAACCCCCTTTCCCTCTGGCAACTACCATACTCTTGTCTGTGTCTGTTTTTTGTTTTTGTTTTCTTAATCCCTTCACCATTATTTGTTGTTTTTCTTAATAAAGTATAGTAAGAGTTTCACATAAAATGATCAATGCAAGGTTAGTCACTGGGGCCCTCTTCTCCCAGCTGCCAAACCAGCATAGATTTTGATATAGTCATTTGATGATTGAAGTTTTCATTTTCTTTGAGTCACACAAGCCAGTCAACTTTAACTACTTTGACCAGTACTATCCAGTAGAAATTTTGTTGGTGATGGATACAGTCTGTGCTGTTCAGTATAGAAGCCATTGCTACATATTGCTGTTGAACACTTGAAATGTGGCTAGTGAAACTTAAAAAATTTATTTCAAATGTAAATAAACCACATTTACCTAGTGGCTACCATATTGAACTGTACAGTACTAAACTGGCAGAAATAGTGTTTTTGTAAACTATTAAACCCAGCCTGAAGTTATTTATTCCAAGACCAGTTCTGAAGAGAGCCTCTTTTCTGCCATTTTTAGCATAAAACATGTCCTGAACTACAATTGAATGATGAGAAAAATCCCATATAGGTGGAAAAAAGTGATTGTGATAAAGCTCTATAAGCCTGACCCTTAGAATAAAATAATACTATTTGGTGGACATTTTCTTTTTAAAAACTTGCTGAAAAATTTTGTTGAGTACCTTTAGTTTATTACTGCGCTATCTGGTTCACTAAACTCTACTACACAAATTAAAATAATACAACTGACTAATCAAAACCTCCTAATCAATAGTTAATTATTTGTATATCTCAACAACAGTGTTAAAGTCATGTTTTAGGAAAGTCTTATATGGAATCTCCTTCCTCTTCCTTTTGCTCAAGGATCCTTTTATAAATACATTTTTAGTGTCATGCTCATTTCACTCAATTCACTTTTCTTTTCATATTTATACATTCACTAATGTGATTATTTGATTAAAATCTTGTCTCTTCTACCAGATTCCAGGCTCTGTATATCTAGAAGCATGACTCTTCTACTCAGCTGACACAGTGTCTGACATTTAATACGTGATCAATAAAGTATTGAATGTGTCAGCTAAGCTTACTCACAGTTTGTGGAAGAAAATTGCAATATATCTTGTTTCCTGGTATGTAAAATAATCTGAATGTTCCCCAAAGGTTCTTTGCAATAATAATACTTTGTCAGTTGACTATATTTTCATTTGCACCACTTTTCCTTTTACCTTATATAATAGGTAAACCAACTCTCTTCAAATCCACTGATAATTAATGAGAAATTTAAGGAATATAATCGAGATTAATTGGAAGATTTAATTAATTGGAAGGCATTTGGAAAACCGAATGCCTATTAAGCATTAGCTTTATAAAAGTTGGCCAAATAATTAGCTTCAGAACTTTGAAGTTTAGTAGTCATTTCTTGGTGGTGTTATTCTTCTGACCGTACTCTACCCACTCATGCTAGGAAGGGACCACAGACAAGGTTAATATTTTGTGAACTTTCCCTTTACCCATTTATACTTCCATGTTTTATCCTATTACATAGTGTTTTATCATTGAAATATTTTAAAGAACGAATACAGTTCTTTCCAAAAAGGTTTCTAAAATCTGTTGGAGTGAGTTACTGACTTTATATACTTTCATAGTTGAAGTCTCTCATTTCTTTTTCTTCTTCTAATATTTTTCATAATCATCTCAGTGGCTGAATGTACCTAAATATACTTCAAATCAATAAAATTAAGATTAGCTATGAATCTAAACATTTCAGGGTTATAATTTTACAAATATTTAAAAATGAGGCAAAATTGGCTACTTAGGTTAATATCTAAAATATTTTCTTTTCAAGTGTTGGTTGCCAGTAAGTCTCTTGAAATAACTTGCTGCAATCTATATTCAGATATTTCTCAACTATCTAAAAAGCTATTCTTCAATAAAGTTTCAATGAACAACATAGGGCTTGGGTATTAGGTAATCCTTAATAAGCTCAAAACATATTAAGGAAGATGTCATAAACTGTTAGGGGTCAACCCAGTATCAATTTTGCCTTTTTTTGATAATAATAGAGTAATCCTTTAAATAATAAATTATCTAGCAAAAGACTATATTTCTGTCCTTACTTCTAGCTAAGTGTGGTCATGGGTTTTTTTTCTTTTTGCCAATGATATGTATGCAGAAATATCTTGTGGGACTATCTGGAATGCTCTGTAAAAACATTGGAAGATGCATCCTTTACCATGATCATTCTCTCTCTTCCTGCAACCTGAAAATCAGGCATAATCAATAGCACTCCAGCTGGATTGCTTTACCCAGAAAAGCTATCATTTAGAGTTGAGAGGCAGATAAAGAGCTTCCCAGACAAGAAAAAACTAATGGAGCCCATCATCACCAAACCATTATTATATGAAATGGTAAAGAGACTTATTTAAGGGAAAAAATCAGAATTATAAACAACAAAATCGCAATATACATATCTAATGAAAGTTAAATCAAAAAGAAAACTAAGCTAACAAGAAGAACAGACACAATATCATGGATACAGAGAGCATTTTGATGTTTGCCAGTTTGGGGGGGGGGATAGGTGAAGAGGTGAGGGGATTAAGAAGTACAAATAGGTAGTTACAGAATAGCTATGAGGATGTAAAGTACTGTGTAGGAAATGGAGTAGCCAAAGAACTTATATGCATGACCCATGGACATGAACAATGGTGTGGCGATTGCCTGAGGGGACTGGTGGGTGCTGGGTGTAGGGGGGAAAGAGGGAAAAGTCAGGACAACTATAATAGCAAAATCAATAAAATATAATTTAAAGAAATAAGTAACATTTATAAACATAATATTGAGGCAAAAAGGCAGAAAAGAATAACTTTTGTATGACTGCATTTATACATGATTCAAAAACAGCCTAAACAAGTGTTTTGTGTGAGATATCCGAATAGTGTTTATATTTAGGGCAACATAGTAACAGCAAGAAGACAAAGGAAAAAAAAAAAGGTCATCTAAGGCTGTGGTAGTATTCTATTTTTGATTTGTGGTCTGGCTAAATAAGTATATTCACATTGTGAAAATTCTTTGAACTTTACACTTATGGTCTTTATTTAAGAGAAAAAAATATTCCACTTAATTTGATGTCTCTGAAATTAATGTTTCTTTTAGGTTAAACTGATTTGGCAACAAAAGTAAAATGTAACCAAGATATAAACAATTTAAGAATTAATATGGGACAAATAATTTTAAATTGCTTTGGGTTCTTAGATACATAATTATATTTTTTTCCCTCAAATTTGCTAGACTCAGGAGTGCCACATTGTTGAACACAATAATGATACCATTTTATTTCTTTTTCTAGACAAACATAAAAGCACTGTTGAATACAAGGGTATTAAATATTGTAATGGTTGTTTCAATGTAGCAAAGGGTTAGTTTTCCACTCATACTTTATCACTTCTCTAATTTAAGAAATAAGGCAAGGGAAATAATATAAGTGCAAATTTTCTAATGGCATCATAGTATTTTCAAAAACAAGTATTTGAGTAAGTACAGCATTCAGTGTCCTGTATTGGCCACATTTTATGTTAAATTACTAATCATTAGGTTGTTAAATAGATATATTTTTAGAAGCACTAAATTCCAAATCTTATGAATCTGGGCAGATAACACTTTTCTTATTCATGTCCTTCTTTATGGAATTGCCCTGTTATTAGTGATTTTACTTCCTTGGTTCACAAGAACTCTTATTGAACATTAAGTCACCAGAAAAATATTCTTAATCAATGCATGAGAGTGTGTGTGTGTTGGGAGGGGGGAAAGGAATTACTTTCTGCACAGTATATAAAAAAATGTTGCCTCCCAGCTATTACAATGACTGGGATGTATTAATCTTTGATTAAACCTGTACAAATAGACACAGACTAAGACCCCTGTGGAAAATAACTATAAAGCCAGACCATACAAAAAAGCAACTCTGGGATGACATAACTCTCTAAAGAAGAGTGCACAGAAATAAACATACCATGCTGCAGAGTGCATGCTCACAGGGAAGCTGGAGGTCTAAATTAGGTTTTTCTCTCTATGGCTTTTAGTCTGGTGCTAAGTGCAGCCTATGTGGTGAGCAGAGCTGTGGCAGAGCACACATGAAAAAACCAATAATCTTTATGGTTGGGGAATCAGAAACCTGAAGCCTGGAAATTATGAATGCTGAAGAGAGTAGGGGAATCCCAGAGGTAGTGAGTCAAACAATACATTCCTAAGTTCAGCTTACCCCATTCCTTTGACCCCTGAACTATGCATGTGGCACAAAGGCTAAGCAGTTGCACTAAATAATATATCCGAACAGAAAGAAGCTACTGCTCCAGAAACAGAAGAGGTAGTTTAGGCCAAGTCAAGAATACAGGAGTGGGCAAAAGTAGGTTAATAATAATAAATAAACAATATTACAAAAGTAAACTGTTCTTTGTTCTCAGAACTGTAAATGTACCTTTGCCCACCCCTGTAAAATAACAAAATTCAAAATATCTAGAATTTAACCTTGACAATGCAAAATTATCAGAGAAGCAAAACCAAAAAAAAAAAAAAAAAAAGCTTCAAGAAAAAAAATACATAAATGAGATGAGTACCAATCTCAAAATGCTCAAAATGAAACAGATGTTGGATCTAACAAAGATTTTAAAATGACTTTTATAACTGTCATTAATAAACTCAAAACTAAAAATGTTTACGATGAAGCAAAATACCTAAAATAAAATTTTAGAACTAAAAAAATATATTTTCTGAAATATATGGTTGGACATAGCAAAATGGATATACCAGACAAAAGAGTAAATGAACGTGGAGCCTGTCAAGATGAAGAGACAACTTCCAGCCAAGATGGAGACCTAGACTGACACACTCCGTCTCCCTCCACAACTAAAAAGGAATACAACTACCACCAAACCAGAAATAGCCAGAAGTTCCAGAAAATAAAGCTACATGGAAGTCCAACCTATGAAGTTATAAACAAGTGGTGCTTGTCTGGATGGGTAGGAGAGGAGAAGCCGGGTCAGAGAGGTCAAGCTGTACTGGCAGCAGCAGCTGCGGCGAAGGCAGTGGGACGGCAGTAAGCACAGGCACCCGTATTTAAGGGGAGGCGAGAAGCGCCTGGGAATCGCCCTTGGCTGCAGACCAAACCCCTTAACTTGTGATTCCAATGCTGGGGAAGGCTGACCCCCATTGCCTTGGACTGTGGGGCCCAGAGGGGGTGGGGATGGAGGAGGAGGCTTTTGGTCTCTCAGTGGAGTGAAAGGCAGGAATCCATCTTGGACCCCTGTCCCCACGCAAAACACCACAACGTGGTGAGAAGGGTCGCCAAGTTGTGACAAATGCATGGGACTCTGCCCCCTATAGCATAGGAGGTATGACAGCCCTGCCCAGGAAGCAAAGGTAAACACAAAACTGTCAGGATGGCACAGATCATGATAGAGATCCCAGTGACGCAGCTAACCAGACAGCAAATATCTAATCTAACGAAGCAGCAGATAGGAAATCTTTCTGAGGCACAGTTCAGAACTTTGGTTATAAAAATGTTTACAGACCTAACAGCAGATCTAAAAATAAGACAGGGAAGAAATGAAGGCTAGTCCTGCTGAAATGAATGAAAACACATACGAAACTAGTGGTGAGGGAAAGAAAACCAGGGATCAAATCAACAAATCAGAACATAGGGAAGGAATAAACAGTCAGCCAGTGCAGAAAGAGAAAACGAAAAGTGAGGAAAATGAGGAGAAGCTCAGAAACCTATGGGACAGCTATAAGCAGGCCAACATCTGAATCATAGGGCTGCCAGAAGGTGAAGAAGAACAAAAAATTGAAAAATTATGTGAACAAATAATGAAGCAGAACTTCCCTAACTTGGAGAAGGAAATAGACTTATAGGTCCAGGAAGCACAGAGAGTTCCAAAAAACTGGGCCCAGGGAGAACCACTCCAAGACACATTATAATCAAAATGTCAAAAGGTAAGGATAAAGAGACAATCTTAAAAGCAGCAAGAGAGAAGAAAAGAATTACATACAAAGGGATCCCAATAAGATTATCATCTGATTTCTCAAAAGAAACTCTGCAGGCAAGAAGGGACTGGCAAGAAATATTCAAAGTAATGAAAAGCAAAAACCTACAACCACAATTATTCTATCCAGTGAAGCTTTCATTCAGAATAGTAGGGCAGAGAAAGTGCTTCCAGGACAAAGCAAAACTAAAGAAGTTCATCAGTTCCAAACCATTGTTATATGAAGTGTTAAAGGGACTTGTTTAGGAGAAAGAGGATCAAAACTATGAACATTAAAAGGAAAACTGTACCACAACAACCAACAACAGAAGCTAGGTAATCAAAACAAAGGCAAACTAGGCAATGAGAGTGGGAAATGAATTATAGGTATGGGGAACATTTCTGGGGAGGTCAGCAGGGAGGGAGATGGTACAGGAATTAAGAAGCATAGTAGGAGGGAGAGGAGTAGACAGGAAGATGTTGAGAAGAACTATACGCACAACCAATGAACATGGACTAAGTGGGGGGGCCACTGGAGGGAAGGGGGTCACTGGGTGGAGGGGAAAAAAGGGAAAATAAATTGGGACAACTGTAACATCATAATCAATAAAGCATACTAAAAAAAGTATAAATGAACTTGAAAAAACAATAAAAATCAACTAAGGTAAAATATCAACAACAATGACAACAAATAGTCTTAATGACCTGTTTTCAGAAATCAGCAAACTATGGCCCATGGGCCAAATCAGCGTGCAAGTTTAAAATGTTTTGTACATTTTCAAAATATGGTTTAAGAGAAAAATAAAAAGCACTCATTTTCATAGTAACATTATTCATAATATCTGAAAGGTGGAAGCAACCCAAGTGTCCATGAATGGATGAATGAATAAACAAAGTATAATGCATGCATACAATGAAATAGCATTCTACCTTAAAAAGGAAGAAAATTCTGATAAATACTAAAACATCTTTGAAGCTTGAGGACATTACGTTAAGTGAAAAGGCAAATACTGTATGATTTTATTTAAATGAGGTACCTAGAGTAGTGAAATTTATAAAGACAAAAAGAATGGTGGTTGCTAGGGGCTAGGGGAAGGGGGAATATATGCACTTTAATGTGGCTCTATTTACTTTTTACACTACTTTCTGGTACTAAAATTTGTATTAACTTTCTGTTGCAGTCATCGAAAGTTACTGCAAACTTTGTGGCTTTAAATAACACAAGTTTATTATCTTATAGTTCTCTGTAGGTCAGAAATATGGCACGTGGCTCATTGAAATGAACTCAAGGTATCAACAAGGTGTATTTTTTTCTGAAACCTCTAGAAGAGAATCTCTTTCCTGATCATTTGGGTTGGTGGCAGAAATCAGTTCCTTGAGGTTGTGAGATTGAGCTCTCTGTTTTCTTTCTGGAGGCAAACTGAGGGCTGTTCCCAGAACTAGATGCCACCAGCTTTTGGCTCCTTTCCTTGAGCTTCAAACTCAACAATAGTGAGTTGTCTTTCTCATGTTGCATCTCTCTGACCCCTCCACTGTGGTTAGATCTCTTTCTCACACTTAGAGAGGTTCTCTGCTTTGAAGGATTTATGAGATGAGAATGGGCCCACCCAAATAATTCAGGATGATCACCCAGTCACATCTTCAAAGTCCTTTCAGCCATGCAAGATAACATATTCACTGGTTCTGAAAATTAGAAAATGGATATCTTTAAGGACCATTTTTCTGCCTACTGCATCAACCATTTCAATGATTATATTGATCATGAATGACCAAAACACTCCAATTAAAAGACAGAGATATGAATAAATATAAAACCCAATTATATATTGACTCTATGAGGAACACTTTAAATAAAAAAAAAAACACAAAGATATTTTGTATTTTGAATGTAAATAGAGATAAAAATGATATACCATGCAAACGTTAAGAATAAGAAGGCTGCCCTGACCAGTGTGGCTTGATTGGGTGTCTTCCTTCAAACTGAAAGGTCACCAGTTTGATTCCTAGTCAGGGCACATTCCTGGGTTGCAGGTTTGGTATTTGTTGGGGGTGAGTATGAGAGGCAATGTTTTCATGTTTCTCACACAAATTATTCTCTCTCTCTCTTTCTCTTTTCTTTCCCCTCACCCTTAAAATAAGTAAATTATACCTTAAAAAAAAAGAATGAGGAGGTTGGAGTGGCTATATTTATGCCAAATAAAATAGATTACAAACAAAAAATATTACAAGAGATAAAGATAAATCCTTCATGAAGATAAATTAGTCAAGTCATCAGGAAGATATAGTAATTGCAAATAGAGTTTTAAGTGATATGAAGCAAAAATTTACATAATTAATAGACAATTACACAGTCATCATTAGAGATTTAAAAACAACTTTCTCAGCATTTAATAGGACTAGAAGGAAAAAATATCAATATAGACAGAAGATCTGAACAGTACTATGAAGCATCTTGACTTAATTTATATTTAATAAATCAGACAACTGCAGAATACATTATTTTCAAGTGCAATGATACTTTTAGCAGAATAGACCATATTCTGGGCTATAAAAGAGTCTCAATAAATTTTTACAACACCTGTACAGATTATTTTTAACAAAAAGTAATAAAGGAAAAAAATAAGAAAGCAGTGGCACATGAGTTATCAAGAAAAAGAGCCACCACTATCTTCTTTTCGGTAACAGTAGGGTTCTTTTGTGTGTGTGTGTGTGTGTGTGTGTGTGTGTGTGTGTGTGTTTCCACAAGAAGCAGTGCATTTTTTTTAATCAACAAAACTCTACAGTGAAGAAAGCTACAGGTGGGATATATGGGGTGGGAATGGGGGAAGCAAAGTATCTAACAGTAAACTGGATAATTTTGAATACATAGATTTACTTCTCTGTGTAAAATATTGAAGCCAATAAAAACTTTATTTTTGTAAAACATTGAAGCCAATAAAAACTTTTTTAAGTGCTTTTTTTTAAAAATAAAAATGCCTCAGAAGTTTTGACTTTTTAGCTGTAATACTCAAATAAAACTTTGACTTCTTAAAGACTACCACAATCAGTATCTCTCAATAGCTTTAAATTATTGGAAAAAACACCCAAATATCATCCAGAAATATTAAATCAAGACCTCTGTATTCCCATGTTTTCTGTGGTTAGTTGATAAGCTTATTTTCAATAAAAAAGGTTTTTAATGTATATATTTCTCAGTGCTGAAACATCTCATTGAAAACCAGTAACCTAAAATAAAATAATATAGATAGGAATATTTTGTGGAAATAAAATTGTTATATATTCTATTAATAAAGAGCAATATGCCATAACTTTTTTATAAATTCAATTCTAATACCTGTTTCTCTAGGATTTTAATCCAATATAATAACTAATAATTTCTCCTAAAAATGGAAGCAAACATTGCATTTCTGAAGGCACACATATTATATACTTTAATGGCACAATTTAATTATAAGGAAGTAGTAATTTAGTATTCTATTTATGAGATACCATCCTTCAGTGCTTAGGCTAGGATTCTCTTCCTCCAGAAATCCTTCTTAATTTCACCCAATATGATGGTTAATTTTATGTGTCAACTTAACTTGGCCACAGGTTGCCCAGACATTTGGTCAAATATTCTGGATGTGTTTGTGAGGGTGTTTCTGGATGAGATTAATATTTGAATGAGTAGAGCAGAATACAGCAGATTCTTGTCCAGATTGTGGGTAGGTCTCACCCAATCAATTTAAGACCTAAGTAGGACAAAAAAGTTGGGTAAGAAAGAACTTCTTCAGCCTGATTGATTGAATTGAGACATTGATCTTTTCCTGCCCTTGGACTGGAATTGCACCATTGGCTCTCCTGGATTCTAGCTTGCCAACTTCAGATTTTTGGACTTCTCAATCTCCATAACGATTTGAGTCAATTTCTTATTCATTCTCCACCTCTCTCCCTCTCTCACCCCCCACCCTCTCTCCTCTCTCTGTCTTTCTCCCCCTCCTTCCTATATCTATCTATCTATCTATCTATCTATCTATCTATCTATCATCTATTTATCTAGTGTTCTATTAATATTGTTTCTTTGAAGAACCCTAATATACCCACTATTTCTAGGTAGCTTCATCTATGAATTTATGCCCTTAGCTTCCTCTCCATCTCTCCATAGATTATATCCCTCTACATTACAATTGTATCTCAGTTTTAAATTCTGAGAAAGCAGGAGTAATGCCTCTCTTTGATATCATTTATCTATAATCCTTAGTTCAATGCCTGACCTAGTATACAATAAATAATATTTAATGAACAAATAAAAAAATAGAACAAGTTTCCAATGAGAGACATATATAGATTGCTTTCATAATGTAAGTCATTTCTTTGTGTATTTTAGCTATAATTGGCCCATAGGTAAGTTAAACCTAGGTTTGATTCTTAAGTCATTTAATCCTTCTGTTTACCTATGCAGCAATTTCTTATTTTCTGTTTACCTATTCAGTTTATAAATTTCTGAAGGAAAATAGCTTTTTAATACATATTACTCCTGGGGAAAAAAAAAAGGCATTCCAATGGATTTGAGCATTTTCATTTCCAGTTTAATATTTAAGCATTCAGGGCCTGAGTATGGAAAACAACCATCATGTAGAAGGGAAATGCTTCTTCTTTTATTCTATTCAGCCACTTGTTCAAACTGAGACAATCATATTCCCATAATATTAAAGGCAGAGATGGCTATAGGTAAATAATTATCATCGTTGAAAATTTCTGATCTCAATTCCAATTAGATCTCTTTCATAATTGCATTCATTGTCCTGGTGGAAATAATGAAATTTAACTTAGAAAATGTTTTGGGATATAGACATACATCAGTATTTTTTTTTCTTTTGTTGAGGTATGTGTACTAAGAAGAGAATGGAACTTTTATAAAGTAGGTCAACAATAGTTAAAATTACTGTTTTCTTCCTGTAAAAATGTTTTTAAAACAACACTTAAAGCCCAATGTCTTGGTTTTGAACACATCAATAGAAAATACAAACAAGAAACAGAAAGAATGGAGGGACTACAATTGATACCTCTTTACACAAAAGGGGTTATTTTTTTTTATATTGGCTTTAAAAAGTGGTACTCCCCCTCCCCTTACCCTTCAATGAAGAAGCCAATAATTCATTGTGTGTGAGCTGGAGCTGCAAGGAATTACTGAAAAAGAATTACACATGTATGTACATATATATATGAAAGTTTTATACCAAAAGAGAGAACACATTTCAAGTCAGACTTATCTGTATGCTTGGATTTAGGCACATGCATCTTTTACTGTGTACTGAATGAATGACAGTGAATACAATCCTGCATTGATGGTACCTTGCACCCAACCACATTATGAAAATATTTTTTGTATAGAAGTTGCTCAGTGTTCCATTCCTTTTATTCTCTACATTGTTGTATATAAATACCTAGTTTATAGGTATTTACAGCATGCCATTTTAGTAAGCCTCTGGAAAGTTGCTCATTTATGCACATGCTGTAGCAAGGGGAACAACCTGACATCCATTATGTTCCTCCATGCCAACAATGACATATCCCTATCAAAAGCTGATATGTCTGATTCTAAATTTTAAACTAAAGTTGTATGAAATAAGCTGTTCTTTTTTCCCAAAGACTGGAGACAATGTTTCCAGTTTGCATATAAAATTATCATTGATGCATTTTTAAAAGTTTCTTATGTAATACAATTTTTTTAAAAGCTCAATATTCACAACTAGTAGTTTTAAAAATGTTTTCTTCATTGTCCTTTTAAAAAGAGATGGCTTTATAGTCAGCTTTCTTCACTTAATACAGTATCATGAACAGTTTACCTTCTTGTTACATGCTTTTCTTTAATATCCTATTATAAGCATGAGCATACTTACCATAATCATTCCAGCTATTTACATTTTTCTTTCATAAAACACACTGTATAATAAGCTTATTTGTGTATATAAGTTAAGAAAGATACATTCTTAGGAATACAATGCTCTTTTAGTGACCTTCTTTCCTGAGTGTAAGAAATCAATTGTGTAGCCCAATTAAGTCACTTTCTTCCCAGGGCAGATAAATAAGAATGCAAGCCTTTCACACAACTACAAAACAGATTAATAACTCAGACTTGAGGTCAGTAAGCCCAGGTCTCAATTCTATTTCCAATACCTGTATGATCTTTGGGAAGTGATTTACCACCTACAGTTCTTAGTTTCCTCATCTTAAAACAGGAACAGTGACTTCTGGTTTCTGACCCAGCATGTAAGAAGCTTAGACACTGCTGCCCCATTCCAACACCAAGTAAAAAGCTGAAGAAGGTGAAAAATGAATCACTCTTCTTAGATCCATAAAAAAACTGATGTCACAGGGCAACTTGGAGAGTCTCACAGGAGGGCATGGAGAATCACCACTTAGCAGAGCAGACACCAAGGGACCCGGTGCCGCGCAGGAAAACCTGAACTGAGGAATTTCAGGATTCTCAGTGTGGGCAAGGCAGAGAGTTAAAAACTCCAGGAGATGCTGTAACTGTGGGGGGGGGGTACATTTCTGTGAGTTTACCTTCAGGAGCTCTTCCAGGTCAATCCAGAAAAATTCCCTCAAGCTTCTGGCAGGGAGAGGTAGAAAGGAACCATTTTGAAATACAATCAAACAGGACATTCTGTTCTTAACAAGCCATGCCTCCTAGAGAAATTATTTTACTAGAGCCTAATCTGCTTGAGTGTTATCAGAGCCTAATTTGCTTGGTGGAAGGGAAATACTCAACTGCATTTACGTTACCCACAAAAGGCCCAGGTCCTGGGGGTGGCTGGTAGAAAAGACAAAGATGTCTGCTATCCTAGGGTTGAATGGCTCTTTAATGGAAACAGTTTGGGGAAGACAGATGTAAGTTGTTTTGAAAAAATTTACATCGGTTAAAGATTAAGGGAATGGGAGAAGGTGAAGGGGGGCTAGTTGGACAAGTGCAGAATCCGTGAGGAAGAAGTGTTTGCTCTTCTGGATTGGTGGTGAGCAGCAGCGCAGGAAATTCATGTGTGAACCAGAAGCGAAGGTGTCTCATGGTATGTGGCACCTTGCTGCTCTCTGATAATCACAGAAATTGCCACCTGAAAGTTAATTCAAAGTTCCAGCATACATGCAGGAATGTAAGCTGTCTTTCGTTGGTTTTGCCCTGCAATGATTAACTGATTAATCTTATTTCTTTCTTTACCCTCTGGCCTGATGTAATTTAATTTAGGGCATCTCAGTTTTTGGGGGGGTATGAGAGTGCGGTCATTGTTCAAGGAGGAAGGGAAACAACTCCAACATCTTCAACCGTTCTGTCCCAATGCGGACAGGAGAACCTGAGAATCACTGGTGAAGTTGCCAGCCCAGCGGCACAGCCTCACCAAAAGGCTGAGGCTGAAGCACACCTTCCCACTGCATTACTAAATGCTTGTTTACTAGTTCTTTTTACCCGGGACATCATGACTTCTAAGGACAGAGGATTTTTAGGACAGTGAGACTTCTGTATAGTACTGCAATGGTGGTTATCCATTTGTGAAAACCCATAGAATGTACAACACCAAGAGTGAACCTTAGTGAAAACTATGGACTTTAGATAATAATGGCATGTCAATGTAAGTTCCATTATAACGAATGCATTGCTCTGGTGCACGATGTTGATAATGGAGGAGGTTGTGCATATGTGCAAAGGGGATACATGGGGAATCTCTGCTCAATTTTGCTGTGAACTTAAAATGCTCTAAGAAATAAAGTTTATTAATTATTAAAGAATTAAGTATAGTAATTGGCCCTGGCTGGTTTAGCTCAGTGGATTGAGTGTCGGCCTGCGAGCTAAGTGTCGCTGGTTCAATCTTCCAGTCAGGGTACATCAGAGAAGGAAAACTCTGACTCCAAAAAACCTCCGCTGCCTTGCGGCATACCTCTTCAGGGGAAAGGCTAAGGGAGTAAACCCTGACAGAAAATCCGGAGCCGGAGTCCCTAAGGCGGTTTGACGTTGTAGTCAACACCGGCAACTCCTGCAGCGCACCTGAAGCCAAGCTGTATTGACTCCGTCTTTCCCTTGGACCCTTCAGCTGCGAAGAGAGGGGGGGTCTGCTGCATGGGCAACAGCAGACCCTCCATATCACCCTGCCCAGGCTCTGTAGCTTCAGCGTCATCGCAAGATGTCGATTCAACACGGGAGGAGACAGATACCGTGTCACTCCCGAGTCGGACTGCACAACCATTCTCGACGGTGCAGATAGACTCTTGAGAAGCTACACCATCGTCTCTCGAGACGGACGGCTGCCGACGACGACGAAGTATAGTAATGCTTATTTGTTCATACCAGTGATTTTGCACATTAGAAAATGTGAGATCGATACTAATATAAATTGTATATTGCTATATAGTCAAGATAACTTGGATATTTGACAAATTAGCAAACACTTGGATAATGTGAAAATAAAGACATGCATAACATAAGAGAATATTAATGCGACTCGATTTTATTTGAAATTAGCTTAAAATGAGATGATCATGTGCTGGTGATAGCTATATAGCTGAAAAACAAAACCAGAGTTTTTATGAAATATTTCCGAGTTTTGGAAAATTGATGCTTCCAATTTGGAAAAAGAGCTACTACTAGAAAAAGATGTCAATAGAGAAACAAACAACTCACGGATCTTTAAAGTATGTTTTGCAGCCACCCTTGGGCAATAATTTTGGAACCTTTTCTTTATGAATTTTGAATACATCTGGTAGAACAAAGAATCAGAAGCATTTTAGGGAGGTATAAGATTGCAGCCTTTACCCTCAAGGCATATGTCTCTTTTAATTATGTCTGACTTTGCCATTCTCCTCTATCTGAAATACAGCCACTTCTCAATTCTTAAGATAAGTACACAGTTCTATTTGCTGTAAGACTATGCTAAGTACAATGATTTTCCAGTAAAATCTTGTACTGGAATTTTCCCCAATTTTAATTGTTCAACTCTTTTATTTTAAATAAGTTTTATATTGAGAATTAGCAATTCACAAGTCATCATTTCTTTTATGATATTTAAACATTCTACAGCTATGATGTGATATTTATATCATTGTGCATTTCCACATGAAATTCATGTTCCTATTTTATTTTTGGAAATAACTGCTTATTTTAACTTAAAAATCTTGACTTCATGACATGTTGCCAAGCAAGGTATTGAGCTGAGATGGGGAGGGAGGGTTTGGGTGATAAGCGGTATAGCCTGGACATAGCACTTTGTTGGACTAAGAGCTATTTAACTTTGGTTTTTATTCTGGCAAACAACACTAACTAATTCTCACTGTTAAAAGATAAACTGAGGCATATCAACATTTTTTAAAAATTATTTGAGCAAAAATTGATTCAAAACTAGCAGCATAAAATAGGAATTGGTTAGGAGCACTCCAGTGACAGGAGCTGTGGAGAGACTTTTATAGAGAAAAGGTGGAGGCAAAGCAAGGGAATGATTGATTGGCTGTAGTTTAAAGACAGGTGGCTGCTTGTGATGAGCTAGTTGTTATTAAGTGTTGATTTTGTAACTTTGAGGCATTTACAAGCTTAGATTTTGGGTTAGTAATATAGGCCACCATGACATTAGAGCCACCGCAGTTTAATGGTCTCCTTGTATAATTAATTTAACAACACTATTATCAGTCATGTCAGGCTGTTGGCTATTTTCAGTTTTAGGTTTTTGAATCTGAGAAGTCAAGAGATAACTTTAGAATTTAACAGAGTCCCTCTGTTGTTTACACATAGTCTGAAATAAGAAAAATTAGTAAAAAGATGAAAAATAGTCTGAATATAGAGCTATATTTGAGAAAAAACAACAGATAAGTAAAAAATGATTGTCAATTTTAGCCAGAAGAGTATGTAATACTAGGATTATCACTTCAACAAAAGGCAATGTGTAAGAAACTGAAGAAGATTGCTGCCTCATTGGTTATGTCTCTGTCTATAGGTAATCCTATTAATAAGGACTAAAAATTTCTGGAGACTAAAATGAACACCACTGTGGGTTGTAGGATATGCCCACTTAGGAATTCTGAGATGATGACAGATTACCCAGAGCCCTGTTTTCAGGAATAACTCATTGACTTCCTGGGAATAAGGACAGGAGATTTGGCACCAAATAATCGGGCCCCTCAGGACATAAGAGAAAGAAGAAATGACTGGGATGAGGTTATGCAAAAGCATGGGAGTGGTGTGGGAATTTTTTGGTCTGTTTTTGGCCTGGCACACAAGCGCTGTGATCAATAAGGAAAATATGCAGTGTTGGGTCATAGCCTCTAATTCTCTTTGATCTTATTTCTAGAGAACTTCTTTTAGTACTTAATGAGCAAAACTATAAAACTAAAACTTTAGGTGGCAATTTGGGAACCTAAAGAGCTATAAGGGCTGATAGGAAAAAAAAAAAAAGTCTACTTTGTGGCAGTAGAGCTAGCCTAAGAAATGAGAAGAGCAAGGTGGGGAAGCACCTACGTATTGAGAGCAGCCAGAGGACAAGTGAACACGTATTGGGGGTGGTGAGCCTGAGAAACATTCACAGGCATTAAAACAATTTCTATGAAGGTTAGAATTGGTTTTGTAGCTTTAGATTGGATATGTTTAGCAATTTATTGTCCCACAGTGCCTTAACTTATCCTTTACCTTTAGAAGTGAACATTTAATACATCAGCAGGTTTAAAGGGTTTTGGGGATTAGCATAGCCTCGCCTGGTTGGCTCCTCATGTCCCCATCAGTTGATATCTTCCAACTCATTTCTGAGGAACATAGTTTATACTGTAGTGCCCTAAGAAAGGGAAGAGACTTATATATTCTATGCACTATACTAATAAAGCTCCTCAAACTCATATCATCTTTAGAAGCCTTTTCCTCCAGTAAAAGGGTGTAGAGGGTCATTTTCATTGTCTTGAACAGTCCGCTCTGACAATGGTGAACCAGCAATGACTTTCCTACCTGATAATCACCCAAAGACACAATGTTATGATTGTTTTCTGGGCTTCATTGTGAACAGTTCTTTACAAAGGGACAAGTAATATTATTCTTAGATGATTTCTTGCTAACCTGCATAGGAATTTATAATTTTAAATTTGAACATATCTACCTTGAAATTTTAGCAGTGTTTTTCTCTAAAAACTGTTGGCAAACAAGTAAACGAAAAACTCTACTAATACCTTCTATCTCTTACTAACTTAACATTTATGATGAATAGTATCAGATGCCATATGCTTAGGATTGTTTTTACTAAATCAATTTCCATTATTAGGTTCTCTGAATATGAAAATACAAAGTGTTGTTAGCAAAGGGAGTGTGCTTGATCATTAAAACTGAAAGGGAGCCTAATAAAGGAATGTCACCAGCTCATCAACATGTGAAGCTCTCAGTTTCTTCCTACAAGATTTACTTTTCACACAAGAACAAAGGCTTGGATGAAAAGAGGAAAGGTTTATCTCAAGTTGCCCAGGTATGCATTATTTAGAAAGGCTCTGTAGTCTTCTTTGCATGAGGAGGTGAAGGGGGATGGTTGTGAGTGTGATGATCTTTAAAACAAACTGAACTGTGTTTTAAACATATTGCCACAAAGAGATTAAATAGGCTGTTGTCAGAGGGAACAGTCAGCAGGAAGGGTGAAGTTGCAGACCTCTCACTTCAAGGCATCTCATCTAATCAGAGTTGCAGCAAAGCAGTCAAATCAGATCTGAGGCTTGCCATGCAGAGGGGCTCTTCAAAGTCTTGCCTTCAACCACTGGGACTCCTCAGATCATTTTCTCCCTGAGTGACTTCACACAATTCTGCAGTGGTATGGGAACAATAGAAAAAAACAGACTCTCTAGAACAGCATTTTTTTTAACTGGTGTGCCACAAGAATTTTTAAAACATATAAAATGTGACTATTTAGTCAGGGGTACTGACCTCTTTTTTCTTAGATTGACCAATAAAAAAATGACAACAGCCAACACAACAATAGTTGTCCCATGTGGATGAATCCAATTTATACCTACTTTTTTGTCAGATTGGCAAAAAAAAATTTTTTGGTGTGCCTCAGAATTTTAATAATTAGTTTATGCATGCCATGAGATGAAAAGGGTTGAAAATAGCTTCTCTAGAAGAACAGCCTCCTGATTCAAAAAAGCAGAATCACAATACATGTAAAACACATATTTAGCTCCCCTCCCCAGCTTTCCTGAGATATAATTAACATTTGGCACTGTGTAAGTGTAAGGTGTAAATAGTATTAATTCGATGCACTTCTGTATTATAAAATGATTGCCATCATAGCATTGGCTAACATTTCACATCATTACCATTTCGTTTTCATGGCCATAACATTTCAGATTTCTCTTAGCAATCATCAAATATATAAAAGTGTTATCATCTATAATCCCAATGCTATACATTAGACTCCCAGAACTTAATCATTAACTGGAAATGTGTACTATTTGACCAACATCTCCACATTTCCCCCAAAACCAACCCCTGATTACTTTTAACCTAGTCTGTTTCTATTGGATTGGCCAAAAAATATGCTTAGCTTTTTTCATAAAATAAATGACACATTTTTCATTTTCATCAAGAACTTTATTGATTTGGATATTTTGAGTATGTTGACTATCTCCTGCTATTGGCTTTTAGTGGATAGAGGCCAGGGGTGTTGCCAAACATCTTCCAATGCATGAGACAGCCCCACAGCAAAGGATTGTTTGGTCAAAATGTCAATAGTACCAAGAAACTTGGCAAACCACTTTTGAGATGTTCAGTCAATCATAGCACCTTCTCTATACACTGCACAAATCGTTTTTTGTGTTTTAGTTGTGTTTTTACCTTTCTTAAAACAACAAAGCACAATACGCTGAAAATGTTGTATATTTTCTTCCATCTTAAATAGTAAAACGGCTACACAAAAATTCACCAATTATGTTTTTTTGTTTGTTTGTTTAAATGCACACTGATATGACAGCTGTCACAATACAATTTAACAAAATTGTTTCAAAAGAAGTTAAAAACAACTAAACACTACTAGAGCCATCCTATGGAAAAAACCAAACAAACTTTTTGGCCAACCCAATATGAGTTTGTATTTTTAATTTAATTTAATTTAATTTAATTTAATTTGTTTATTTTTGTATATTCTAATATAGTTGTCCCAATTTTCCCCTTTGCCCTCCTCCACCCAGCCCACACTCCTCTCCCACTGTGAATCCCCACCCTGTTGTCCATGTCCATGGGTCATTTATACATGTTCTTTGACTAGTCCCTTCCCCTTCTTTTCACCATTATCCCCCTCTCCGATCCCCTCTGACAGCTGTCAGTCTGATCCATGTTTTCATGTCTCTGGTTCTGTTTTGCTCATTAGTTTATTTTGTTCATTAGATTCCTCTTATAAGTGAGATTATATGATATTTGTTTTTCACCGAATGGCTTATTTCACTTAGCATAATACTGTCCAGTTCCATCCATGCTGTCACAAAATGTAGGAGTTCCTTTTTTCTTTCTGCTGAATAGTATTCCATTGTGTAAATGTACCACAGTTTTTCATCCACTAATCTACTGATGGGCACTTAGGCTGTTTCCAGCACTTGGCTATTGTAAATAGCACTGCTATGAATATAGGGGTGCATAAGTTCTTTGGAATTGATGTTTCAGGATTCTTACGGTATATTCCCAGCAATGGAATCCCTGAATTAAAAGGCAGTTCTATTTTTAATTTTTTGAGGAAACTCCATACTGTTTTCCACAGGGACTGCACCAGTCTGCATTCCTACCAATAGTGCTCGAGGGTTCTGTTTTCTCCACATCTTCACCAGCACTTGTTTGCTGATTTTTAATGATGGCCATTCTGACAGGTGTGAGGTGATATCTCATTGTGGTTTTAATTTGGATCTCTGATAGCTTGTGATGTTGAGCATTGTTTCATATGCCTATGGGCCATCTAGATGTCTTCCATGGAGAAGTGCTTGTTTAGGCCTTTGCCCATTTTTTAGTTGGATTATTTGTCTTCCTGGTGCTGAGTCATATGAGTTCTTTATATATTTTGAAAATTAAACCTTTGTCTGATGTATCATTAGCAAATACATTCTCCCATACAGTGGGTTCCCTTTTCATTTTGATGATGGCTTATTTATTTATTTATTTTTAAAGATTTTATTTATTTATTTTTAAAGTAGGGGAAGGGGAGGAGAAAGAGAGGGAGAGAAACATGTGCAAGAGAAACATCTATCAGGTGCCTGTCACACACTCCCAAGTGGGGACCTGGCCCACAGCCTAGGCATGTACCCTGACTGGGAATCAAACCTGTGAACTTCCAGTTTGTAGACTGGCACTCAATTCACTGAGTCATGCCAGCTGGGCCCTTGATGAAGGTTTCTTTAACTGTGCAGAAGCTTTTTAATTTGATGAAGTCCGATTTGTTTATTCTTTATTTCCCTTGCCATAGGAGATAGGTTGGCAAAAATATTGCTACATGGGAGATCTGAAATTTTACTGCCTATGTTTTCCACTAGGACTTTTATATTTAAGTGTTTTATTACCATTTTGAGTTTATTCTGGTGTATGGTGTAGTTGGTTGTCTAGTTTCATCTTTTTACATGTATCAGTCCAGTTTTTCCAATACCAGTTATTGAGGAGACTATTTTTACTCCACTGTATGCTTGTGTCCTCTTTCATCAAATATTAATTGACCATAGAGACATAGGTTTATTTCTGGGCTCTTCATTCTGTTCCATTGATCTCTATGTCAGATTCCACATACAAGTAATACCAAATAGTATTTGTCTTTCTCTGTTTGACTTATTTCATTTAGTGTAATATCTTTTAGGTCCGTCCATATTGTTGCAAATGTCTTTCTCATGACCTAGCAATATTCTATTGTATATATTTGCCATATCTTTCTATTTATCTATTGATAGACACTTAGGTTGTTTCTATATCCTAGATACTGTGAATAATGCTGCAGTGAACATGGCAGTATAATTATCTCTCTAATATCTTGCCTTAATTTCCTTTGGATAAATACCAAGAAGTGGGATTGCTGAATCATATGCTAGTTCTGTTGTTAACTTTTTGCAGAATTGCTATACTGTTTTTGTAGTAGCCATACCAATTTACATTCCCACTAACTGCAGACAGATTCCCTTTTCTCCGCATCCTTGACAACTCTTGTTATTGCTTGTCTTTTTGATGATAACCAGCCTAACAAGTGTGAATGTGTGGTAATATCTCATTATGGTTTTAATTTGCATTTTCCAAATGATTAGTCATTTTGAGCACCTTTCCATGCACCTATTAGTTATTTGCATATCTTCTTTGAAAAAATAATTATTCAGTTCCTCTGCATATTTTTATCGAGATTTTTTGTTTTATTTTATTTATTATTGATTTATATGAGTTCTTTATGTATTTTGGATATTGACCTTTTATCAGAAGTATGATTTGCAAATATTTTCTCCCATTTGTAAGGTGGCTTTTCATTTTGTTAATAATTTCATTCACTGTACAGAAGCTTTTTAGTCTGATGTTGTCCCACTTGTTTGTTTTTACTTTTATTGCCTTTGCTTTTGGTGTCAAATCTGAAAAAAAAATTATTGCCAAGACCAATGTCAAGGGGCTTATGGCCTACATTTTTATCCAGGAGTTTTAGAGTTTTAGGTCTTACATTCAAGTCTTTAATCCACTTAAAATTGATTTTTATGTATAGTGTAAGATAAGGGTCCAGTTTTATTTTTTGCATGTGGCTATCCAGTTTTCCCAACACCATTTATTGAAAAGACTGCTATTTCTCTATTGTATATTTTTGGTTCCTTTGTCATAAATTAATTAACCATACATGTATGGGTTTATTTCTGGGTTATCTATGCTGTTCCAATGATCTGTGTCTGTGTTTATACCAGTACTATACTGTTTTGGTTTCTATAGTTTCTAATATAGTTTGAAACCAGAAAGCATGATGCCTTCAGCTTTGTTCTTCATCAAGATTGCTTTGGCTATCCATATTTTTTTGTGGTTGTATATAAATTCTATTGTTATTTTTCTATTTCTGTGAAAAACGCCATCAGAATTGTGATAGGATTGCATCAAATCTGTAGTTTTCTTTAGGCAGTATGTACATTTAAACAGTATTTATTCTTCCAATGCATAAGCACAAAATATATTTTCATCTTCTTGAATTTCTTTCATTAATATCACAGATCTTTCACTTCCTTGGTTAAATTTATTCCTGAATATTTTCTCCTTTTTTGCTTCTATTTTAAATGGGGTTTTAAAATGGAATTTCTTATTCTGATAGTTTATTTTTAGTGTATAGAAGTGAAACTAATTTTTGTGTATTGACTTTTACTTGCAACTTTACTGAATTTGCTTATTAGTTCTATAGCTTTTTGGTGGAATCTTTAGGAGATTTTAGTGTTTTCTGTAGACAATATCATATATGCAAATAAATAATTTTATACCTTCCTTTTTTATTTAGTTGCCTTTAATTTCTTTTTCTTGCCTAATTTCTCTGGCTAGGATTTTTAGTAATGATGAATAATAATGAGTGTAGACATCCTTCTCTTGTTCCTGATCTTAAAGGAAAAGCTTTTAAATTTACATCATTAGGTAAAATGTTAGTTGTGGGTTTGACATACATAGCCTTTACTGTGTTGAGGTATGCTCCCTCTGTACTGCTGAGAGCTTTTATCATGAACGAATGTTGAATTTCATCAAATGCCTTTTCTCTATCTATTGAGATAATATTATGATTTATTCTTCATTTTTATTAATGTTGATACAGGGAGATCTGATTAATATCACTGGGAAGAAGTAGGAGTGGCTGTCAGAGGAGTTTGCCAAGGCAATGGTAAGCAGTCTTGGACGTGACTGGCTGAGAAGCTGAATGCCCCCAGAACCGATGGAAATAAAGAGGTCTGGCACTTTGCCTTATGAGCTTTTCTGGTTCCTGAGCTGACTCTCTCTCATGCTCTGGCTCTGGCTCATGCTCTCTGGCTCTCAGGCTCTTCTTCCTCAAGGATGCCTGGATGATTGTGCTGCAGCTGCCTGCATTTTCCAATGGATGGTATTTTGGAGGGGAAGGAACTCCAGGCACAGCCTAGGATCGGGCTGACTTGGCAGAGGTTGGCAAGTTTATTGTTTGGCTGTTCTAGAGGGAACAGGCTTTGAGGCAGAGGCTTGCAATTCTTCCAGAATTGTGTAACTTTTGTGTATTATGTTCTTTTAGTTCCTAAACTAACCCTATAGAAACTAACAGGAGGAAAGACAGGAGAACCCATGTGTTAGAGGTTAGCCTTAATTGATAGGCTTAAGTAATTAAAACTGTCACTTGATAGGCTTAAGTGTCTACTTTTGAATAAAGACTCCTTTCCTTTATCACCAAACCTTTGCTTACCAGGTGGCATAGGGCAGCAGGACACCAACTTGCTGTTACGTAACAATGTGGTATAATACATTGATTGATTTGCAGATGTTGAACCATTTTTTGCATCTCTGTTGCATTCTGTTTGCCAATATTTGTTGAGGATTTTTTTTGTCTATGTTTAACAGAGATACTGGTTTGTAATTTTTTTTTCTTACTATGTCCTTGCATGGTTTTGGTATAAGGGTAATGCTGGCCTCATAAAATGAGTTTGGAGGTGTTTTTGCCTCTCCCCCCCCCTTTTTTTTAAAGAATTAATAAAGATGATCAATACAAATTTATCTCTAAATGTTTGGTAGAATTCACCAGTGAAACCATCTGGTTCTAGACTTTTGTTTGTTAGGAGGCTTTTGATAACTGATTTAATCTCCTTACTAGCAATTGGTTTGTTCAAATTTTCTATTTATTAATGATTCAGTCTTGATAGGTTGTATGTTTCTAGAAATTTAACTATTTTTTCTAGGTTGTCCAATTTATTGCCATGTAATTGTTCATAGTTGTATCTTATGACTATTTTTATTTGTGGGGTATCAGTTTTAATTTCTCTCTCATTTATAGTTTTATTTACTTGAGTCCCCCCCCTCTGTCTTTCTCTCTGATTCCATCCCTTCTCTCCCTCTCATTAGTCTAAAGGGTTGTATACTTTGTTTATGTGTTCAAAGAAACCTCTTATTTCCACTGATCTCTCATATAGTATTAATTTTTATTTGTTTTATTTGTCTCCAATCTAACCTTTATTACTTTTCTACTAACTATGGGCTTTCTTTGTTCTTTTTCTAGTTTGTTGATGTGTGAAGTCAGGTTGTTTATTTAAAGTTGTTTTTTGCCTTAATGTAAATGATTATTTACATTAGCACACTTTTAGCTTTGTCATGTTTTCAGTTTCTCCCTAATAGGCACCCGTCAATCATCCAGTAATGGAGAGCTCCTAGACTTAAGAGAAAACAAACCTTGATTTTTAAAAATTGCTGAACATGTTCCCAGATATTGAAATTAAGTTTCTTTCTAAACTTTCTTACATCAGTTTATGCTTTAAAGTTGCCAATTGTAAAGCAATCCTGTTACTACTTTTAGTAGAGCTATCATCTAGAAAGTATTTTAAGACAGCTCTCACTATTTTCAATTTCAGGATTAACATTCTTGTTTCTTTAGATATTTCTTAGAGAATATGGCAAGGTCCATTTTGTATACCAGCTACTACTCTCAAAACTTTCGACAGTGCATTTCAAAACACTGTAATCACATGTAAATAGTATACACTACATGCAGTCACACCAACACCGTACAGTGGTCTGAGTTTGACCTTCCTTCTTCTCTTACTATGTATTAGAATTTTAAGAGCATTTTTGGCAACTTATTACACATGTCAGCTTATATTAAGTTTCAGTTAACTAAAGTGCTTGTGTCCTTTTCCAAGTAAACTGTTTAATTTACTTACTTAATGAGTATTGCAGACTTTTTGATTTCTCCTTATTAAATTTTACCTTGATCCTTATGATTCTGGATGATTCTTTATCATTTCTGTATATAGATGATAATGGGAATAAAAAAAGGTCAAATAGAAAATCTTTTGCTGTCCCGTTAGAAAATGACCTATAGGTTGTTGTTAATCATTTTTACATAAGATTATTCAACTATCTACAAACATGTGTAAATAACTGCATGTATTTTGGCTTATCTTCAGGTGAGAATTTTCTAAATGCCTGTTGAAAGGACTGTTGTGTTTAGTGAATTCATTCTGCCCTTTGGTGAGCACCAACTTCCTCTGTTAAATATTAATAAGACATTTAAAATTCTACCCTAAATATTCTCAGGTTTATATGTCATATTTTTGGATTCTTCAGCTGAATTCAAATTTATCATTAAGATAATTTATATATATATATATTTTTTTGAGACCAAAAATAATTTTCACCAATCTATCGTTAATGGCTTTTCCACAATGATGTTTGTAATTCCTTTCATTTTCTGGGATATAGTTTCACATAAATTTCATGAGGCTTCCCGAATTTGTATTTTAATATAAGAGTTTAAATTTGACTGGGGTCACTTAGAATGTGTGCGGTCTTAAATTATTTACAAGTATATACTTGGAGCCTTGGTTTGTGAAGTTGATGGATATAAAATGCTGGTAACTATAACCATCAATATTGAATTCAAACACTTGTTTACAACATATAATATTGCCATTTTCATGTTTTAAAAAATTCTCCCAGATAATTTATAGATATTGCTGGTTAACATATTTCTGCCATCCCTCCTTCTCTGTAATCTTGGGAATATCTACTATTAGCTCCACACCTAAAATATTTAATTAAAGAAAAATACTACTTAAATTCTCAAAAATTAACAGCACCCTCTATACATTGACTCAAAATTCCTGTAAAAACTTAATCTATAGGTCAATAACTGTTACTGAAATCAGTGGTTTATATTTTTTTCCTCAGGTAATTTAGTAAGGCTTGATATACCTTCCCTTCTCTATTTGGTTCTTCAGCATTTCTCAAAATTTTACTTCATGTGCTAAACCCAGGAATTTTCTTTTGAATTCACCTCAGTTGAATACAGTTCTTTTGTCTTTTGGCAATGGTCGAGGTCATTTTTTTCTTAGATAGTCATTCCTTCCCTTGCCAAAGGTCACCCATTATGGCTATCTATGCCAATTCAATGCCATCAATAATTTGTCTACGAATGTCCTTTCTAAGTCACTAGAAAGAATAGGCCTTAATTCCTTTCAATGTCAGCTGCCATCATCTTTCTGATATTCCCAAATCCATTTCTACTGAGAGCAGAAGAAAGCAGTCCTTTAAAACAGCATTCTAGAGTTTAGTTACAAATTTTTATCTAACTGCCCATCACTTTAGAATTTAGTTTTATGTTTTGGTAGAGTTTCGAAAGAAGGAAGCATAGCTGGTGTTAAGATTAGTGAAACTATGGACAATATAGCTGTAAGAAATTCTTCCAAGAACATCCTGTACCATGAGGATAATACCTCATGTCATTTTTTCCTAAGCCATGAGTTTCACAACTTTGGTAACTTTCTATTTTGACATCTTCAGGCACTTAGTTGCAACACACAGGAAGACTGTATTTTGAAGGACAAAAAGCCATATTCAGCTCACAGTTTTGGCTTCCTTTTCCTGCTATTTTTGCTGAGAATTGTGCAATCTTGGGTTGTTCCAGAAGATACGAAAATTATCATCATAAGTATGGGGCCCCGTTCAACATGCTTCAAGATTTTGAATAACAATCCCTATCTTATTTCGAATTTTGCATTCAACTTTCACCAGAGAAAGATGTAGATACTGAAGGAAGTCAGTGGTCTTCTCTGAAATCAGAAAGACAAAAACTTGTCTTTCTTTTCCCCAAAGTGGAAATTCTTTCAATAATTTGATTATTGTATTATGAGGAATATTATAAAATGTGTGTCTTTGATACAAACCTAAATTCTTTTAATAAAAAAGGAAATTCTGAGTTTCATGTGTTTTAAATAAATGATTGCCTTCACCCTCCCATTCTTCTGCCTCCCATTTGCCACGCTTGATAATACTTGGGTCTTTGCCTCTTCTGGAGCATAAAGTTATGCCTGAAATTATCAAACACATGCAACAGGGCCATTAAGTTTTAGAAACTAAATTGTGTTATCCCAGATGATGATGATGGTCAAGCAAGCATGTTCAGTTGGTGATGGCTTTTGAACTCCATTAAGAATTCCAAATGTATGTCTTTCTTGTATAAATGTGGAAATTAAAAAAAAAAAGACAATTAGACTTCATAAAGTAGTGGAGTTTTATTAACACAGAAAATCAGTGTCATTATGATTATTACAATTTTTTTTAAAGGCAATATCAAAATCAGGAGCAAACAGGGACTTCTGATTTTGAGAATGGAAACCCATATGGCAATGGACAAGGCCTCTAGAGACAGTGAATGTAGATTAAAACAGTGAGAATGGAATTTTCCAGAGTTTCATTTCTATAAATAATTAACTGAATGTCATTATAAAAATAAATACTTTCCTCTGGGAATTACAACATCATTAGGAATTTCTGAGTACTGATTCTGGTTTTGGCATCTCTTCCCCATTGCCATGTTCTAGCTTCATTCAGTCTGCTTGTCTTTTAAGAAGAAATCTCCTATTTTCTGAAGGGAACAAAAGATGAAGACTTGCATAATAATAGCCCAAACTAATGTGCATTATAAAGAGCAAAATGAAATTAATGTAAGGGGAGGTGTAACAAAGGGCTGGAAATAATAGTTTTTACCATTAAAAATCTGTAAGCTTCCAGAATTTCAATCCATAAAGAGTCCCACTATCTGTTTTTTACATTGGGCCTTTATTTCCTTTTTTATTTTTTCTTGGTAAAGGAATGTCATTGAACTGGTAGCAGTGGATTACATTAGCCATATTTATTTAATTTTTCTTTTTAACATTATAGAGAAGACCATTGGGAGTTATCCTACAGCCTGACTATCAAGCAATTAAAGAAGACAAGTATTCAAAGCTCATTTCTGAAGTCATGACAGCCTTTCTTTTTATCTCAATATGACTCAAAGAAAAGAAAAGAATGATTGTTAAACACCTATTTTCTTAAACAATGCACTTGCTAGTGGTAGATAAACAAAATAAGCAGGAAGGAAGGCATCTAAATTAGGTAATTGTGATGTAGTCATGCACAAGCAGATTTTCGCTTATCATATGTTACAGAGTGGGGACCCCCAAGGAGATGGGAGGGGCTTTAACCGTAAAATGGTGACAAAAATCTTATGGGGCCTACGTAAAATTCTATAAGTGACTGCAATTAGTCACCCTACCCACTCCCTCACAGGACTCAGTAAGGGATTTAAAATAAGGCTGCAAACATTTTGACAAACGGAGAGTACCAAGAGGCTTTGAAAGGGAAGGGAAAACTTCATGCGGTTTATAAGGAGGCTGGGAACTCCACGTGGTTCTGCATAGCTGGAGAGCACCACAACACAGACAAAACCTCCCCAATCAGGCTTGAATGATTGGGAGCTGCTGGTAAACTGAACTGTGTTGGGAAGTAGGAAAACTATATCTCTGACTTTTCTCAAACTAGCCTGGTTTGGCAGGGGCGGGGCAGAACCATGTGTTTGTGGGTGTTTAAAAGAAAATAAGACTTAATGGCAGAAATCTGCCAGTAATCTAAATCTGTATAACCTTTAAATAAACAATTCTTTTTCTTTTCACCAAACTCTGGTATTAAGAGTTATGATTCTGGTGGCAGACAATTGGGTCCCTCATAACTGAACAGCCCGTGAATTCCATTTCAGTTGAGAAAGCCCATGGGTTCTGTTACAAGTACTTCATAACCAATACATGAGAACTGTCTAGAAAGTATCCATCCATGTAATATGAAAAATAGAGACATTTACTGAAGAAGATAAAAGATACAAGAAACACTGTAGAGAGGACAATGACTCTTCAGTCCCTTCAAAGTAGGCACCTTGGGACCTCATATAGTTCTCCCAATCACCATCAGCTGCATCACTGTATTTTCCTGAATCTCATCGATAGTGTGAAACCTCTTCCCTTTCAAAGGTGATTTTAGTTTTGGGACAAGCCAGAAGTTTCAGGGTGCCAAATCTGGGCTGTAGTTGGGCTGAGTCACCTGGGTGATTTGACATTTTGCCAAAAAACTCTGCACAAGAGGTGTTGTTTGTGGGGGCACATTGTTGTGATGAAGCTGCCAATCACCAGTTGCCCATAGCTGTGGCCTTCTGAATCATCCCATTAGTTTCCATGGAGAAATGTTCAAGCTTAATGCAATATTTGATGCAGATTCATTGCTCTACCCACTCAGTCTTTTTGCATGAGATGACCACACAGTACACATGCTCATTCAACAGTGTCTACTGCTCCCAGACTAGTACAGTGAAGTTGTAATTGTTCACACATGCAAATTCCAGTTCATTCTCCTTGGCTGCCAGGTTGCATTGATGTTGCACAGACTGTTCTCATTATATTAATGATGGCTGGAATTTTTCTGGACAGGCCTTGTATATCTAAATCACTTGTATAAATCAATTTCATAACTTCATCAAGGGAGCTGTTTATAAAGGGTGCTGTGTAAATTCTTTCACAATGTGAGTAATCACCTCTTTATTGATCAGTCCTAGAAGTCAGAATTTAGTAGGTCACATATTCTTAAATCAGGGAATTACCTACATTGTAAAAGAATAACTTTTTTTTTTCTCCTGAACTTTCAATACCCCGGTCTGCAAAGGGAAGGTAACCCCATGGACTCATCAAAAGCTTCCTTACCCTTTGGCTTCTTGTTGATGGCAATAGGAGATCAGCAAGTGGGAGGAAAGATGTTTTATTTTGCCAGGACCCTCCTTTTCAGGTTGTCTTTGTGTGAGAACTTCACAACAGGTCCCAGTTCCTGTCAAGCTACACATCAGCACTGATGGTCCTGCAAAACTGACTTGCTTCCCAGAAACATGAAGATTATACTGTAGCTGGTTTTGGAGATGGAATTTACTTACTCTTGCTAAATCCAAAATAATAATGATAAAATAGTAGATAAAAAATGCAGGGTTGCAACATTTTTGATGTTTAATTTTTCAACTCTAGAAATGTGTATAGCGATGTCTTTACCTCTTCTTCTTTTCCACACCTATTTAATCTCTTTTGTGAGGTGCAAGCTAATGATAGAGGAGGTAAAATAAAGGAGGTATATTAGTGTAGGAACCTCACTTTACCCTTTGAGGTTTTCTTGTTTTGGCCATGGGATATAAAACTGCTTTGCTGCTTAAAGCATAGCAAACAAATACTCTACAAATATTGGCTGCTGTATTTTTAAAAATACGTATTTAATGAATTTTAAAAGGATTTTCTACATTATTTGGTATATAATCGAATTCAATATATTGAATTTCCTAACTTCCCAATTTAACCATGCATGCTACTCTCATGCTAAAGAATGAAGCTGGGTAGCAAAATTCTAACAAGGTAAGTATAGGGTCAGACCAAAGACACAACTGGGAAACAGTTATTTCCTACTTTTTTTTTGGCATAGCCTGTCTTCCATCCAAACTTACTCGCTTTTCTACTGCTGCCTGTTTGTTATGGTGCCAATTATATGCACAAATACAATCTAGGCTTCAAAAATTGGTTTAAAGCTTTCTTGGTTATTTATTTTTTAAATAATTTTTTATTTTTCAATTACAGTTGAGTATTTAATAATTTTACATTATGTTATCTGTGTGTGTATGTATGTGTGCTTCCTCTCATAATATGCTATGAGTTCCCTAAGGATAGGATATCTCTCTGGTTCTCCTTTGCATCCATAAACATGTAACCAAATATATAAGAGTATGTCACATTTTAGATGCTCAAATGAGTTTGAATATATTAAAGAGTGGATAGATGTGATATATCCTAGGCTCTAGTTTAGATTCTTCTGATTTATTTAAGAATTACTTTATTATTTTAATCAAATAATGACTTTTAAAATGTCATTAAATTCTAAAACAAGGAATATATCAAATTATTATTAATAAAATTTTTTCCAAAAAACAGAACAACCTCAAATTCTATTCACCATCCCAACATCCAAAAGTATTTGAAGAGAGAGCATGACAAATTAAATCCTAACAAAAATTTCAGTGTTTAGTCAAGATTATCTAGCAACTTTTATTTTTAACTACTTTTAGGTATTCTTCTCTTGCCACTTTAATATTTGATGAAACAAATCAGATTTTTCTTTTTTGTCAGAAGCTTTCATGAAATGTTTAATAACTAAAGAAATAAAAGTGTTAATAACATAGTAAAGAGGGATTTAATTTATTTCTATTCTTTCTAGTACACGTTTATAAGTCACATATGCAAATAATTAATTTTTTTGTCTAAAAATGGATCCACACAACTGGAAAATATAAAAGTTGTGATTCTGAAACATCTCTGAATCCAAAAACCATGAGTTTTGAATTTTGTTGCCTTTCTCAAATCATTTATCTTCTCTGAGTCTCTCCCTTCAAATTACTCATAAGTTGGATAAGTAATTTCCAAAGTTTGTTTAACTCTAACATTCGTATTTCCATTTTTAATCCTGAAATGAAGAAAAATGGTTTAAAAAATTACCCTTTTGTGTAAATCCTTCCACACATTATTCCATGCTTGATAGAGAAGGGAATTAAGGTGCAGAAAGCTCTATTGAGTCAGTTACCCAAGGTTGTATATTCAGTTATTGAGACTCAAAAATAGAACACATGCATAAAGCACAGCTCTTTATCTAGTATTTTCTCTGCATTAGCAGTCTGCATTGCACACACATACACATAAACTCCCACAAACACATACAACGCAGACTCCCATTCTTTCTTTATCTTTGCAGTAAGCTTGTATTGATATTGACATTTGTCAGCACACAGTTGTCTGGATTGATTACACTATCTTGCAGAAAGCTGGAAGTACTTCAATTACTGGTTTTATGCCAATGTATAATCCAAAACCTCACACGTGAGGGCAGTTATCTGAGGAGCTGTAACATGTCCAGAGCAGTGCGTCTTCCCTCCTCTGAACTCCTTATATTCCCCACAGGCAGCTTTTACTTTTACTGCAGCAGTAAGATGAACCCAAAGTCAATTGTACTTCATTGTTAAGTATAGGTGCAAGTATTTTTGCATATATTGTCATATGGCAATAAACTTAAAATAAATGATGTCGTAATTGCCTCTAATATTTTGTTATTTACAATGTCATATTAGTTGGGGCTAATAGCCTTTTCTGTTTGTGATATTTTTGGTTTGTACTTTTTAGCATTACTCTTGCTCTTGTACTAGACCACTGCAGTTAAAAAATTTAAGTTTTAATATAAATATCTTAGTACAATACTGATGCTATAATGTTCTTGAAATCAAGAGTTTTCATTCTCTCTGCCCACTTTTGCCACCCCTGGTAGAGAAGGTGATTCATAGGCATACAAAAAATGAACTTATTTTTCTTTTAATGTCTTATTTTGTTCAAATAATAATTTAAAGCATATTACATTTAGTCATAAAATACAGAAAATTCAATAATTTAAAAGAAGGTAGTTGGAAGTTTCTAATGGCCAGTAAGTAAAAAGGTCCTTAACTATACCAAATAAACTTATGGCAAAACACACACTACTTTATCTGTATAAAACATGAGGGGATTGTTGTTTATAAAACAGCTATATTTGAAGACTTTATCAAAAACAATAAATTTAACTTTATATAATTAATTTGAGACTATAATTAGGAACACAGCCTATTAAATATGACTAGACCCACCTTCTTTCTTTTTCAGAAACCAGATAATATTCATCTTGAGTTGAATGATGAAAATATAACATCTGAGCATTTAAAAACATCAGTGTTCTTATGGCAGAAAGATGTGTATTCATCTCATTTTAAAGATATCAAGCAATTAAGAAAAACATTAAAAGGTGGTAAATGTCAGGGTCCTCGGCTAAAGCCCAAAGCGGAGCAAAGTGGTGGGACTCGCGCCGCGGCCGCAGAGACATGAAGCCTTCCACGCTTCCTCTGATCCGCTTGGTGCCAGCCCTCGCTGCCCTCCCGGTGCCCATGGAGAAGATGGAGCTGATCCAGAAGGTAAAGCTGGCAGAGCAGGCTGAATGCTACGACGACATGGCCACCTGCATGAAGGCCGTGACGGAGCAGGGCGCCGAGCTCTCCAACGAGGAGTGCAACCTGCTCTGGGTGGCCTACAAGAACGTGGTCCGCGGCCGCCGGTCCGCCTGGAGGGTCATCTCCAGCATCGAGCAGAAGGCCGACACCTCGGACAAGAAGTTGCAGCTGATTAAGGACTATCGGGAGAAAGTGGAGTCCGAGCTGAGGTCCATCTGCACCATGGTCCTGGAATTGTTGGATAAGTATTTAATAATCAACGCAACTAATCCAGAGAGTAAGGTCTTCTACCTGAAGATGAAAGGAGATTACTTCCGGTACCTCGCTGAGGTTGCCTGTGGTGATGATCGGAAACAAACGAGAGATAATTCCCAAGGAGCTTACCAAAAGGCTTTTGATATAAGCAAGAAGGAGATGCAGCCCACTCGCCCCATTCGTCTGGGGCTGGCTCTCAACTTCTCTGTGTTCTACTATGAGATGGTGAATAACCCGGGGCTTGCCTGCACACTGGCTAAGATGGCTACCGTTGAGGCCATCGCGGAGCTCGAAATACTGAACGAGGACTCGTACAAGAACAGCACTCTCATCATGCAGCTGCTTAGGGACAACCTCACATTATGGACATCAGACAGTGCAGGAGAAGAATGAGATGCGGCCAAAGGGGCAGGAAACTAACTACATGCAGGGTGTCGTCCTTCCCTCAGAAACCTTTGTACACATCTTCATTCCTTATTCCATTGGGATTTCCTAGAGCAACGAAACCTGTTTATGTATATGGAATCAATTGTTTATTATAGTCTCTTCACACTGCAGCTTTGGGAAAACTCCATTCCTTGGTTTGTGTCTGTCTTGGCCTTCCTGGTGTGCAGTTACTGCTGTAGAAAAGTATTAATAGCTTCGTTTCACATCAGCATAAGTAACTTCCCAACACTCCCGTGGAAGACTAAAAACGTATCTGGTATTTAAGTTATCTGAACCAGTTCTGCAAGTGGCTGTGTTTTGTATTACTGTGAAAATATGAAAATGTAGTCAATTTCAATTTAAAGAGTGTTTTACATAATTTCATAATTTCTACATTCCCTCCCTTCCTCTGCTTTGGGGGTTTCCTCTCAGTATGCCTTTTTCACATTCCTGTATTCCTTTTGGGTAGGAATCTGGAAGTATGAGATTGAATGAAAAGCATTTGACATTTCTGGGCTGGGGGTCACAAATTGAAATGCTTCCTGTGTCATATATGGTGGGATCATGTGTGTCTGTGACCACAGGGAGTTTCCTCCTTTACTCTTCATTTGCTGCTGTTCCAGTTGACAACTGCCCTTCCTAATAAAAATTCACTTATACATCCAAAAATAAAAAATAAATAAAAAAAAATAAAAGGTGGTAAATGTTATTTGTGAAATCATGAAGCACAATGCCACTGGTAAGTGAGGATTCTTAAATAGCAATCATGATTTGTGGTCTATGTTGAGTTCATGGAACTTTGCTAACCAATACTAGTTAACATCCAAAGACTGAGAGGTCAATATAACCTTCAAACAACTATTTCATTATGGTCAGATTTTGCTTCAACTTTATAATATATAATGGAATAGCTAAGCCTAAAGCCTATTTAATTTACATGTAAAAGACCGGTCTGATAGATCCTTTTAGGCACTTGAAAAAACAGTTATTGGGAGAATATTTTAATACATAAGTTTACTGTCATTTGGGAGATTAAATAAAAAAAGGTCTCTTTACAAAGAATGTTATACATGAAACCATTATGATAATCATGAAGCACTATGCTTATAGGAATGATAAAAGTAAACAAATGAGCAATAATTAGGCATCATTAAAAGCATTCTTGAACAAATCAATGAGTAGGGTATCTTCCTGAATGCTTTCTTCTAGTTTTTATTATTATGAAGAACTATTTCTAGACTCCAGTAAGAGCTGTCTAGGATCCATCAAAGAAATGTTGAAAGAAATGTTAACTAAATTATTGTCAACAGATAATTTGTGCAGACTTTTCCAAATAAACTGGTGTTTCTCCATTTATTATCCCATTCTTCAGAGTGAAAAATTCAGTGTTTGAGAGAGATGAATTCTTTGGGGATGTATATTAAACATAAATAAATCCTCTGTTGTAATAGAATTAACCATCTTGAGGACACAAGAAAAGTAAGGTTGAATGATACAATAGTTGTTACTTCTTAGACCTGAAATTCACATTTATTGGTCCCATCAGGTAGGAAAATCCTTGATTTTTTCATTCTATGCAGTATTTCTTAAATGGCTATTTAAGTATCCACTCCCAAACACCTCTTAAAAAGATTTCTTCATGTGCACTGTCAAATTACACTTGGAAAAAAATATAGCAAGTTACATTCCCAACAACGGTGTATGGAAGTGCTTCTGTTTTGAAAAATTTCTCTTATTTCCTAAAAGACTCCATTTGGTGCTTATCTGTCTTTAATGCCTTTCTTTAATGCTTTATAAATTTACTTTTAACAAGAAAAGCAGTATAAACTACAGATAGTAGGAGCTGCCAGAGGAACAACAAGCAATAAAGCTAAGTTGTATGTTTGACAGTTCTCTGCACAGCAATTGTCTAGAGTTGTGAAAAACTGAATCCCTGAATCTGGAGAATGTCTTCAAATGAATGCGCAGTTACATTCAGTGAAGTAATAATTTAGTCTGAATTGTGGAGAAAATTATAAAAAGAATTATTACTGAGATGCATATTTAAGACATTCATTAATGACTTGGAGGTCAAAGAAAATTTAACACTGATAAAAATGTACAGATATTAAAGAGAACAAAACTGTAGCAAATAAAAACATTTAATTAAAAATGCATATGAGTTTGCATAACTTTGAAACATTTGTTAATCCAAATATACTAGAGTGATCATCATACACACAAGAAGACAATGCTGTCGATGATGCAAACTGGGGATGAGAATAAATAAAGTGGTTGTGAAGAAAGATGAAATAATTGTCAAGCAGAAAATGAATGCTTCTTGCATGTCATTTTCTTAAAGGCAGTTTGTATGGTGAGGAATTACATCACAAAATTTATCATAATATTTTAAATGAGTTGAAAAGATTACTCTTTAGTAAGAAAATTGAATTGTATTTTGTATTTTTAATAGACCTTGTAATGTTGAACTTTTATTTGATCACACTTTGTAGTAGTTCAGTTATCCTTACAATTTTTAAGTGTCTTCTAAATAATAAACATGTGTTGACTACTGTGCTAAGTGCTGTGGTAAACTAATCTGTAGAACATGTATTAACTGTGCAGTTGACAGCTTAATAAGTATGGGGAGCCCTGAGATGTGGCACAGATACGCACTGAAGGCTGGTATGAGAAAATAAAATGTAAAGAAAGAGGTGGAATAATTGGCAATTGAAGAAGAGATAAACTCTTTGTGAAAAATTATTTCAAAAAGCAGAAAGGTCAATTTTATTAGGTTAGATAAATAGAGAGAACTCACTCAGGCAATATACAAAAGTAAGTGTATCTAAGACCAGCTCATATGAGTAACAGGAATTCCTACTTTCTGCTCATTTCCTCCCAATAGAGAGACCAAACCTCTCTCTTCCCTCCTGGCACATACATGAAAATGGCCCAGAATAATTTTGGCGCCTAAGAAAGGAAGGCAGAGAGGGAGGGAGGGAAGGAAGGAAGGAGGAAGGAATGAAAGAAAGAAGGAAAGAAGGAAGGAAAAGCCTAACTTGAGTAAGAGTACTGTTTTTTCTTCCACACATTCCACTACCACCCATAGAAAAAAATATTGTTGTATTTTAGGGATTACCAATCATAACCTAATCTCTTTGAAATAAAGAAATTAAAGTATTGAACCAAATTCTAAATTCACTCTTTTTTAAAAACTGGTTTTGAATGAGTATCACCTTAGACTAGCACATTCTAATAGAAATATCTGAGATGATGGAAATCTACACTGTCCAATATGGTAGTAGCTAGCCACATGTGTCTACTGAGAATTTGAAATGTGGTTAGCTCAACTGAGATGCTGAATTTCTAATTGTATTGAATTTAAACTTAAATAACCACCTATGGGTAGTGGCTACTATATTGGAGAGCACAACTCTACTTTGTAAATATTTTCAAGGCATGGCCTTTGTAAATGACTTCATCTCTCGCTAAGTTCTGCAAAAGGTGGAGCTCATAATAAACACTCAAAACTTAATTAATTAACCTCGAAGAGATACAGCAATTATAAACACAAAAATAAGTACATAGTCACCAAGCAAAAGTCATGTAAATTAAAAGTTTGTACCTTGATTGCTTAGAGAGATAGAATATAGTCTAGTCATCATATTCAATAATATACCCAAAGGTAAAGTTTAAGTCACTGCAAAGTTGATCAAGAAGGCCACAAGGTTTTCTCTTTGAGAGTCATAGGCTGTGGTTTACCTTTGGCTTTCAGGGCATGATGCCAAAAGCAGAGGAAGAATCAATTTCTGTGGATTCTCTAATTAATGTTTGGCCTGGAATTCTGAGTTATTTCCTTAAAGTTTTAAAAAATTTTCAAGTTATAGGTGACGTGCAAATATTACATTAGTTTCTATCTTGCCACACTCTCACCATGGGTGTCAAAACAGTGACTTTTCCTACTTCTTCCCAGGCTCAGATCCTTTATTATGTATAAATTCCTAAGCACTCTTAGTACAACGAGTCTATTGCAAGCCAATTTACAAGACTTTTTTTAGATAGCAGAAAAGAAATGAAGGAATATTGATTTCTACTATGACAAAATTAGCCTATATTTGAATAGAAATATAAAATGTTTTGAAAAAAGAAAACAAGCAAAATATAACTATTTTAAATCTTCCTTTTATTCACAGGGAACTACAGACTAGGTAATCAGGAGGTAAAAAAATAAAATTTACTTTTCTCCTAGATCCTTGCAATCATGATAGATTGTTAACAATATTGAGTTAACAATGCACCATCAATAAAGAAGATAATATACCTAAAACCGAAGTCTACGTTTATATATCGTATATTATTAGCCTTATACTTAGTTTGACTTTCATTCTTTAAAAAATTTCTGTAAGAATTTCTGTATAGGTGGTATTTTTATTTTTTTTATAAACGTATATAGAAGATTTAGTACTGGAGAAATTAAGTCTGACTTGCACAGCAACAAAACAATTATACTTGTACACTTGGTGGTGCCAAGAATTAAGAATTGAAGGGAATAGGACTGGAGTCCTCCAGGGTACAGGGCTCACTAAAATAGCGATCAGTTGGGCCAAATTCAGTGCCCTATTGCATGACTATTTGTAATATATTAGCTCAGAAATTGTGAGGGGAAAAAAGTGCATTGGAGTGTTCAAAATTCAACAATTAAGGATATTGACTGTAGGAGGTGGAATGTTACAGGCCCTTAGCATATAGGTAGTAAGAAACTCATGGGGAGTATATTTAGTCGATCCTCACTAATTGTAGATTCTGTATTTGCAAATTTGCCTATCTGGTGCAATTTATTTGCAACCTCAGAATCAATACTCGTGGTGCTTTCATTTGTGTTTATGGGCAGAGCTGTGAAAAGTTAGTTTGCTGCTCACATTCCCATCTAAGGTCATAAGGCAATGCTCTGCCTTTTTATTTTAGCTCTCATTCTGTAAACAAGTATCCTTTTCTTAGTCTGTTTAGTGCACATTTTCCACATATTTCTGCTATTTTATTGAATTTACTGGGGTGACATTGATTAATAAAATTATACAGTTTTCAGGTGTACAGTTTTATAACACATCATCTGTGTATTGTACTGTGTGTTCACCACCCCAAGTTGTCTTTTCCCATCACCATTTATCCCCTTTTCCCTCTTCTATCTCCCCCACCCCCCTTTCCCTCTAGTAATCATGATACTGCTGTCTGTGTCTGTAAGTTTTTTTTCCTTTGTTTAATCCCTTCACTTTTTCACCCAACTAGTCAATGCCCCTCCCCTTTGATACCTGTCAGTCTGGTCTCTGTATCTACGAGTGTCTGTTTCTATTTTGTTTGTTAGTTTATTTTGTTCAATAGATTCCACATATAAGTGAGATCATCTGGTATTTTTTTCTGACTGGCTTCTTCCACTTAGCAAATTGCTTTCTAGATCCATCCATGCTGTCACAGAAGATAGGATTTTCTTCTTTTTTATTGCTGAGTAGTATTTCATTGGTAAACGTTCCATGGTTTTTTTATCCACTCATCTACTGATGGGCACTTGGGTTGCTTCCCAATCTTGGCTATTGTAAATAACACTGCAATGAGTATAGTAGCACATGTTCTCTTTTGAATTTTTATTTTTGATTTCTTCATATACTTTCCCAGAGGTGGGACATTTGGGTCATAAGCAGTTTCATTTTTAATTTTTTGAGGTAATTTCATAATACTTTTCACAGTAGCTGCACCAATCTGTATTCCCACCAACAGTGCACAAGGGTTCCCCTTTCTCCACATCCTTGCTAACACTTGCTGTTTGTTAATTTATTGATGATAGCCATTCTGACAGGTATGAGGTAATATGTCCCTTGGTTTTCACTTGCATTTCTCTGATGATTAGTGACTTTGAGCATCTTCTATTGGCCAACTCTATGTCCTCTTTGGAGATGTGTTTATTCAGGTTCTTTGCCCATTTTTTAATTTGATTGTTTGTTTTTTCAGTGTTGAATTTCATAAGTTCTTTATATTTTGAATATTAACCCCTTATCAGACATACCATTGGTGGATATGTTATCCCATTTAGTGGGTTGTCTTTTCATCTTATTGATGGTTTTCTCTGTTGTGCAAAACCTTTTTAGTTTGATGTACTCCTATTTGTTTATTGTTTTTCTTTTGTTTCCATTGCCTGAGGAGATACATCAGTAAAAATACCACTACAAGAAATATCTGAGCTTTTTCTGCCTAGGTTTTTCTCTAGGATTTTTATGGTGTTGTGTCTAACACTTAAGACTTTAATTATTTTGAGTTTTTTCTTATTTTTCTTGTATATGGTGTAAGAAGTTGGTCCAGTTTCATTTTTTGTATGTATATGTCTAATTTTCACAATATCATTTATTAAATAAACTATCTTTACTCCATTGTATATTCTTGTCTCTTTTGTCAAATATTTATTGACTGTAAAGCTGTGGGTTTATTTATGGGCTCTCTGTTTCATTGATTTGTGTATCTGTTTTTAGGCTAGTATCATGCTGTTTTGGTTACTATGACCTTATAGTAGAGTTTGATATCAGGTAGCATAATTCCTCCAACTTTGTTCTTCTTTCTCAAGATTGCTGTGACTTTGGGATTTTTTTTGGGTTCCATATAAGTTTTTGAAATATTTGTTCTAATTCTTTGAAATCACCATTGATATCTTGACAGGAATTGTGTTGAATCGATATAGCTTTGGGTGGTATGGACATTTTAAGAATGTTAATTCTTTCTATCCATGAACATGGTATATGTTTCCACTTAAATGTAACTTCAATTTCTTTCTTCAGTTTCTTATTTTATGAGTACAGGACTTTTAAATCTTTAGTTAAATTTATTTATTTTTGTTGTTTGTTTGTTTTTTTTGATACAATTGAAATGGGATTGTTTTCTTACTTTCCCTTTCCAATAGTTCATTATTGGTGTATAAAAATGCAATTGATTTCTGAATATTTACTTTGTATCCTGCTACTTTACTGAATTCATTTATCTGTTCTAGTAGTTTTTTTATGGAATCTTTAGGGTTCTCTATATACAGTGTCATGTCATCTGCAAATAATGACAGTTTTACTTCTTTCTTTCCAATTTGGATGCCTTTTACTTCTTCTTCTTGTCTGATTGCTGTAGCTAGGATTTCCAGTACTGTGCTGAATAGGAGAGGTGAAAGTGAACATCCCTGTCTTGTTCCAGATCTTAAGGGAAACACTTGTAGTTTTTGTCATTGAGTATGATGCCAGGGGTTTGTAATAAATGGCCTTTATTACCTTGAGGGATGTCTGCTCTATTCTCACTTTGCTGAGAGTTTTTTTTTTTTTTATCATAAATAGGTGCTAGATTTTATCAAATGCATTTTCTGCATCTATTGATATGATCATGTGGTTTTATCCTTTATTTTGTTTATGTGGTATATCATGTTTATTGATTTGCAGATATTGTACTGAACTTACATCCCCAGAATAAATCCAATTTTCTCATGGCATATGAACTTCTGAATGTATTGCTGGTTCTGGTTTGCTAATATTGTGTTGAAGACTTTAGCATTTATGATCATCAGGGATATTACCCTATAGCTTTCTTTCTTTCTTTGTAGTGTCCTTATCTGGTTTTTGAATTAAGATAATGCTGACCTCATAAAATGAGCTTGGGAGCTTTTCCTTGTCTTAAATTTTTTGGAATAGTTTGAGAAAGATAGGTGTCAGTTCTTCTTTAAGTGTTTGGTTGAATTCACTGTGAAGCCATCTGATCTATCACTTTTGTTTGTTGGGAGTTTTTTGATTACTGCTTCAATCCCATTTGTTGTAATATATCCATTCAGATTTTCTAATTCTTCCCGATTCAGTTTTGAAAGATTGTATGTTTCTAGTATTTTATCCATTTTGCTCATTGTCCAATTTGCTGGAGTATAATTGGTTGTAATATTTTCTTACAATCCTTTGTAGTGCTGTGGTGTTGGTTGTTAATCCTCTTCTTTCATTTCTGATTTGATTTATTTGGGTCATCTCTCTTTTTTTCTTGGGTTCTCTCTCATTTTTGCTTGATGAGTCTAGTTAGAGGTTTGTCTATCTTGTTTCAAAGATTGTTCTTTTCAAAGAACCAGCTCTTGATTTCATTGACCTTTAGTACTGTTTTTATAGACTCTATTTTGTTTATTTCTGCTCTGATCTTTATTACTTCCTTTCTTCTACTTACTTAGATTTTGCTTGTTGTTCTTTTTCTGGTTCCATTAAGTGTAAAGTTAGATGGTTTATTCGATATTTTTCTTGATTCTTGAGGTAAGCCTTTAATGCAGTGAATTTCCCTCATTGGACTGCTTTCATTGTGTCCCACAGATTTTGTGTTATTGTGTTCTCATTTTAATTTTTTTCAAGGTACGTTTTCTTAAAATTTTTAAAGATTTTATTTATTTATTTTTTTAGAGATAAGAGAAGGGAGGGAGAAAGAGAGGGAGGGAAACATATATTAGTTGTCTTTTGCACACCCCCAAATAGGGACCTGGCCTGCAACCCAGGCATGTACCCTGACTTGGAATTGAACCAGCAACCTTTGGGTTTGCAGGCCAGCACTCAACCCACTGAGCCACACCAGCCAGTGTTCAAGGTATCTTTTCATTTCTTCCCTGATATAATTGTTAGCCCATTCATTGTTTAGTAGCATGTTATTTAGCCTCCATGTTTTTGTGTGTTTTTCAGTTTTTTTCTTGTGCTTGATTTCTAATTTCATAATATTCTGTTCAGAGAAGATGCTTGATATAATTTAAATCTATTCTTAACTTATTGAGACTTATTCTGTTGCCTACCTGCTTTTTGTTGGGGACTTCAATGTTTAAAATGGCCCCTATGTGTTGGGCAGAAGGGTTGTCTAGTGCTTCTAAGTGCAAGAAGGCTGTGATGTGTCTTACTGAGAAAATACATGTGATAAAAAAGCTTTGTTGAGACGTGACTTAGAGCACAATTGACTGTGAGTTCAATTTTAATATCAATGAATACAGACTATGTACTAAATAAGTTGTCTTTAAACCAAAACACACATGAAACAAGGTCTGTTGGTTGATTGGTTGATTAAAATACTGTGACCAGGGCTCACAGGAACCTAACCCTATATTTCCCTAAGACCAATAGTTCAGCATGTGCTGATTCAGTGCTCACAGTGACTTTATAGTACATAACAGCTATGAATGATGAGTATCAACTGTATATATTGGAAGAGTGGAGGAATATCAGAGACATTTAATTACTATTTTTCAGGGAACATTATTTATGTCCATAATGGGCTCTAGGTCCCAAGCTGAGCTTTAGGATAGGCAAGACTTGAAGCTTCTAAGACATTTTGTTGACCATGGTTCATAGATTAACTTCAGTAAGTCTCCAAATACCCTGAAATGAAAGATTTGTCTGATAGTGCCTAGCAAGAATATAGCTCTCAGCATGCTGGGAGATGAAATTTGAATGGCCCATTGGGCTTTCAAGGGAGAAAGATCATGGAATCTTTTATATTTGATGACACATTAAAGCTGCCAATTCATGCCAGAAAAGCCTTAAGAAGATAGGCTCTGAAACTCATATAATAATTTAGGGTCTTTTGTCCTTCAAGTATATGTCCAGTTTATAAAAATTGGAGAGTCATAAAGTTATTAGAATAAGAAATTTTATATATAAGTGTTTAGTTTATAGTTTTAAATCTCTGTATTTAATTTACAGTTAAATCTAAATT